>NC_060277.1:55152433-55311330 GCF_021613505.1 Equus quagga
CCGCTGGCTCTGCCTCCCCGCGCGTCCCGCGGCCGCCGCGCCCGCCGCAGACCCGGGTCCGAGAGCCGGCGCGCAGGCCCGTCCGTGCGGGGCCCGGAGCGGCGTGGGAAGGGAGCGCAGGCCGCCGCCCTCGGCCGGTGAGTCAGCCGCGGGCAGGGCGCGGAGCGCGCGCGCCGGCCGGGGGCGTGTTTTCCAGCGGGCTGGCTAATGCGTGCGGATGGGACGGGAGAACAACTTTGTCCTTGAAACAAAAATTGAGGTCTTTTGTTTGGCTCTGCAGGAAAATGCTGTGGTTTCTCAGCTTAAAAAAAGAAGAAGGAAAAAAAAGAACTCTGGCCCACACAAAAGTTAGGTGTTGCTGTTTGGAACTCTGAGGAACAGGGATCTCGGGAGGCGCTCTGTCCTTTTGGCCCTCTCTAAACACACTGCTACAGAAAGACCTCATTACAGCTGCGCGGCTGGGAGCAATTCGCACGCGCGCAGTCAGGGCTGGGGCCGCTCTTCTGCCCCCAGGACGGTCAATGGCCGCGGTGCCCAGCAGTTCCTGAGCCTCGGCTTCACCGTCCTGCCTTGGCCACAGCTCCTTCCCAGCTCTTTGGCACCGCCACCCTCTTCAGATGACTCAGGCTTCACCATGACTACACCGTGAAAGCAGGAACTGTTGGAAAACAGGCACATTCAGTCCCTGACATCTTAAAGTTTCTAACTGAAGAGAAAAGTTTTAGATGGTGACTTTTTAATACAGGGCAAAATGCAAAAGAAAAAGACGTCAGCAAAGGGATGTGTCATGACAAAGCCATGTGCTAAACAAGGGGAAAGCAGCCGCTGGACAAACCGTGGGCTGTGCTTTCCCGCCTTTCCTGTCCCGCCCTTGTCACCCTGCTGCGCCTTGCAGAGCTCCCTCGTGCGCCTGCCGCCTGCAGGCAGCCTGTCTTTAGCGGCTGACTTCCTGTGCAGGCAGGGCTTGGCACAGGGAGAAGCGTCTGAGACGGCCTTGGGCACAGATCCTCACACAGCCGTTATGCTGGCCTGGGCTCCTCACCTCTGTTGTTCGGCGAGGAGGTCCAGGGTCAAGGGCGGGCGAAGCGTCAGGTCTGCATCAGAGCTTCCCAAAGTCTAATGTGTAGGAGAATCACCCTGAGAGGCAGACGCTGACTCGGCAGGTCTGCGGGGCACGGAGAGTCTGCTTTACTTCGGCTTACAGCGGGCCACACGGGGTCTCCAGGTAGAGGCAATTTGGGGCACTTTGAGGAAGAATAGGGAATGGGAACGTGGAGAAAATTCTTTTCAAGCTTTGCTTCATAGAGCTGGATCAATAAATTCAGGTTTATTGTAGAGGCAAGCAAATGTAAGAGGGACTCCAAATGTTGCGTTCCAGGAAGACTTTTGGAAAGGTTTACAAGCTCCTAGTCCTTCTATAAAGTTAAATCTGTGCAGATTTTAAAGTGATGCACCTCCATGTTTATGCCTTCCTTCTCACAATACACACTTGTCCAAAAGCTTAAATTTGCAGAAATTTGTGACGGACCCCGTGACCCCGTGGTTAAGTTCACTTGCTCCACTGCAGTGGCCCAGGGTTTCACAGGTTCGGATCCTGGGGCGGACATGGCACCGCTCATCAGGCCACGCTGAGGCAGCGTCCCACATAGCACAACCAGAAGGACCCACAACTAGAATAGACAACTATGTTCCCCGGGGGCTTTGGGGAGAAGAAGGAAGAATTTAAAAATCTAAAAAAAAATTTGCAGAAATTTAACCATGTGGATTTGCATAGAGATAAAGGTGTTACGTACCTGGCACAAAGTAGCTATTTGATGATAAATTTGTTAAAAGGATTAATGAGAAATGATCATCTCAGAGTTCGGGGTTTTTTAAATTAAGAAAAACTGAAAATAGCCTTAGATTAACAATAAGAGATTGAATTAAATAAATTATGGTTACCCATGCAACAGAACACTGTAAAGTAATTAAAAATTACGTTCTTGAATTGGAGACTATTTAATTATCTAGAGATAAATATCCACAATATACTGCTGGAGGGGGAGTCTATTTTATAAAACATAATGTAAATGTGATTCCATTTTTATAAAAATACAGTGTGTTAATGTGTACATATACATTATAGATATATGCATTGAAGAAAGACTTAAGGATATTCACCAAAATGTTATCAGCATCCCGGTAATTACCTGTATCTGCAGAATTTTCTACAACGAATATATATATTATTTTTTCTTTAAGAAGAAAACAACATGGGGCCAGTTTGGTGGTGCAGTGGTTAAGTTCGGCACTGGGTTCGAGGGTTGGGCTCCTGGGTGTGGACCTACGAACGGCTTATCAAGCCATGCGGCAGCAGACATCCTACATATAAAGTGGAGGAAGATGGGCATGGCTGTTAGCTCAGGGCCAGTCTTCCTCAGCAAAAAGAGAAGGATTGTCAGCAGATGTTAGCTCAGGGCTAGTCTTCCTCAAAAAAAAAGAAGAAAACAACTAAAATGGTATTGTTTTAGTAAGTAGTCTTTAAGGGAGCATCTTAGAAACTCTTTTGAATAATATTCATGAATTTCGATACCAAAAAAATTATCTGTGTTGCTCCCGTGAAGTCTGAATGGCCTTCGGCATAAGAACCCTCACTGTTCCCGCGTCCCTCCCAACCTGTCAGTGAAGAGTAGTTCAGTGAGAAAAGCAGAACCACTGTGAGACAGATCCTCCGCAATTGTGGGAGCTCCTGGAGCAGTCATTAGTGCCTCTGCATCTAGTGTTGAGCCTAAAATTGCCCTAAGTCAGTTGGGGGAGCAAAGCTAAATATGGACAAGAACAAGGAAATACAAGGGAGAGCTGGAACCCATGTCCCTCTTAGCACCTCCAGCTTGGATGTCATGGGTAATCTGCAGGAGAAGCTGTTATCTTTCCCCAAGGGCCACATACCCACTTGGCCCAGAATTTGGAAAAGCTCAAGGAGGAAATCCTCCCACAACTGGAGGAGCCATGGGCCCCATTGCCGCCCTACACCTACAAAGTGAGCAAGCAGGTCAGTAACAATAGTGGCAAGCAGCGCACCTCCCTAGCACCCTGCACCAACCTTCACAGAGTAAAGAATAAGGCTTCTGCTTCACTGCTGGCTTCCAAATCCACACAAAATGTTTCCTGCAGCCAACAGCAGCTCAGAACCACAGCGAGGGGAATTCAGAGACATTTAGCTCCATCTTAGGTAAGTTGGCACAGCACAAAGCCACAGAAATCCATGCCTCATCAACTGGGCATCTGTGTAGACCCTTTTTAAACATATTTAACTTCAAAAAAAGGCAATAGAAAAATCATGGTTTCACCTAACATGATGTAACTATCCCTCGTGCAACCAAAAACAACATCACCCTCATTCCACAACAGGGTACAAAGTCCCTGTGCCCTCTGTGGATGCTACACAGACCTCCTCCAGCTGAATCCCATTCTCCCTTTGATACCCTGTAACTTCAGTACTGAGGTGTAAGGTTAGCGACTATTAACACTGTTAGATGGTAGCAGAATGAGGAGAAGGCAAAATACTGGTTAATATATACACAAAGACATTTATAGCAAAACAAGAAGGAAATGCAAATAACTATTACCGTCCTTATTTCTGCTACTGGTCACATGGTTGTAAACGGTATTTATAACTACCTTCTTCCACTACCCATTCTCTGCCCCCAGGAAGCACCTAGGCTGGTCATGGTTCTTTGCATGGTGGGGTGACCCAAATCTTCATTCCTGAAGGGTCTGGGCCATTAGTAGTCCTCCCTGTATTGTATTGTTGTTTTCTGTTAGCTTTAATCATGAGACACGGGAGGACTAAGAGATGCCCCAGTATGTCTTCTGCATTCCAGAAATACTCCGTACTGCCTTTGTGGAGTGGCAACTCCTTGACAATCAGGATCATTCAATCACTCCAGCCAGTAGAGTAACCCCTTCTTTGGCTTTTGATTCACCGGCATGAGGGGCTCCAAGTGGCCAGGTGGCAATCTCAACTGCCAGTTCACCTGAACCATTGCTGTGTTCCTTAGTGGAACTATTCCTCTCTTGGAACTGAGACCTCTACCAGCAGAACCTGATGTTGCGGGACAGGAAACAAAATTTTCAGTAGTGGATCACTTAGGGGTAATAGAGGAACCCCTCTTATTTCCACCCTTTTATTCTCAGACCAGTGAAGCTGGCTTTGAGAGAAACATCAGTTACTGCTTTAAATCATATACCACATCCTCGAATCTGTTGTTTGATTTTTACACCTTCAAATTCTGTAACATTTCAGAAATATTATGCATGAAATTACTGTCTACTTGCATGCATCATCTATCTGAGAACTATTTAGATAGAATCCTGCACAGAACACCAGAATATTCCCTGAGAATCATTTTTACCCAAGGGCAGGGGAGGAAATTCCTGCCACTGGAAGACAAGGAATGATATTGACATTGATGAGAAATAACAATAATGAGGCTTGTCCTTAACTTTCTTTATAAGAGTACAGAATTTAAAATTAGAATTCTATGTGCAACCAAACTATCAAACAAGAGTGAAGATAGAATAAAAACATTTTCAGAAATGGAATGGCTGAGAAACTTTGCCTTCCACAAACTCTTTTTAGGAAGTTATTTTAGAACTTATTTGGCAAACCAATTAAATAAACCAAGAAAAAGGAAGATATAAGATTTGGGGAAAAGTATATATAACCCCAGAGGACAAGGAAGAGAGCAGTTCTAACAGGAAGAATAATTCCAGGAATAAGGCCTCAAGGGGAAAAGGGATCTTAATAAAATGGATAAACATGATGGAAAACTAGGGGAGAAGATTTTGAGACTATGATAGTGTAAAATAGTGTGATGAAAGGGAAGAGAATTTAGAAACTCAAGGGAAAAGAAAAAACAATAAAAAAGGAAGTGCAACTATAATTCATTAGTTGGCTCTGCAGTGAACAAGAGTTACATAATCAAGTTGATGTAAGCATGGTTTATTGATTTTTAACTTTTAGAATCAATCTAACTAAAGGGAAAGAATTAAGCTCTATCCTGCCTTTCCTACATGAACTGTATGACCGATAACCAAATAATACATATGGGGAAATAGCACCATATCACAACCCTTAATAACTTAATAGATCCAGACCAGTGCTGTCCAATAGAACTTTTTTTTAAAAGATTGGTCCTGAGCCAACATCTGTTGCCAACTTCCTCTTTTTTTCTTCTCCCCAAAGCCCCCCAGTACATAGTTGTATATTCTAGTTGCAGGTCCCTCTAATTCCGCTGTGTGGGATGCCGCCTCAGCATGGCCTGATGAGCGGTGCTAGGTCCACGCCCAGGATCCGAACCAGCAAACCCCTGGACCACAGAAGCACAGCGCGCGGACTTAGCCACTCGGCCATGGGGCCGGCCCTCCAATAGAACTTTCTGTGATGATGGAAATGTTCTATACCTGCCCTAATATAGTAGCCATGAGCAACATGTGGCTATTGCACATTTGACATGTAGCTAGTCCAACTGAGAAACTGAATTTTTTATTTTATTTAATTTGAACTAATTTAAATTTAAGTAGCTACTACTAACAGATACTATACTAATAGTACCAATACTGATAGATATGGGATCACACAAATCTAAACAGTCATCATAAATGGCTGCTAGTATCATAAAAGGAGACATCCAGATAATGTATGTCTCCCGATAGAAGAATCCAGCATCACCTAAGAAGTAGTCTTCCCAAAACATTGAACCTGAATCTGATCAAGCCTCCAAATTCAACTACAAATGTGCAAGGAAATATAGGGAAAATATCACATGGATGTAAGTAAAATCCAGATTGTGGGATACTTTATCAAACAATTCAATTTCTTCAACATATAAAAGGCAAGGCAAAATAAAGAGAATTGACGGAAACTATAAAGACACATAAAAGACAACAACTAATAGCAATTTATGAATATTATTTGGCTCCAGATCCAAAGAGAAAACTAAAAAAAGAATTATTCCATATCTGAAACAGTTGAAATTGTGAATTCTGACTGGATATTTGATGAAATTAAAGAATTTTTTTATTTTTTATTTTTTTAAAGATTGGCACCTGAGCTAACAACTATTACCAATCTCCTTTTATTTTTTTTTCTTTTTCTCCCCAAATCACCCCAGTACATAGTTTCATATTTTAGTTGTAGGTCCTTCTAGTTGTGGCATGTGGGACGCTGCCTCAGCGTGGCCTGATGTGCGGTGCCGTGTCCACACCCAGGATCTGAACCAGCGAAACCCTGGGCCCCTGAAGCGGAGCACACAGACTTAACCACTCGGCCATGGGGGCGGCACCTAAAGGATTTTCATTAATTATTTAAGTTGGAGTTATATTTTTGAAAGGGTCTTTATCTTTTAGAAATACATACTGAAATATTTGTGGGTGAGATGTTCTGATGTCTGGGATTTACTTGAAAAATAATACAGAAACCAACTCAGACCCATTAGGATGGCTACTATAAAACACATACACAGAATAACAAGTGTTGGAGAGGGTGTGAAGAGGTTGGAACCCTGGTGCACTGCTGATGGGAATGTTAAATGGGGCAGCCACTCTGGAAAACAGTATGCCAATTCCTCAAAAAATTAAACATAGAATTACCATGTGATCCAGCAATTCCACTTCTAGGTATATACTCGAAAGAATTGAAAGCAGAAACTCAAACAGATATTTGTACACTCAAGTACATAAAAGCATTATCCACAGTAGCCAAAAGGTGCAAGCAACCCAAGTGCCCCTGGACAGATAAACAGACGTGGCATATCCATTCAAGAGGGTATCACTCAGCCTTAAAAAGGAAGGATGTTCTGACACATGCTACAACATGTTTGAACCTTGAAGGCATTATGCTAAGTGAAATAATCAAGTCATAAAAGGACAAATATTGTATGATTCCATTTATATGAGGTACGTACAGTAGTCAAATTCATAGATAGAAAGTGCTTCCTACTGCTGGTTGCCAAGGACTGGGGAGAGCGGGGAATGGGGAGTTAGGGCTTAATTTGGACAGAGTTTCAGTTTGGGTAGATTAAAAAGTTCTGGAGATGGATGGTGGTGATGGTTGCATAACAATGTGAATGTACTTAATGCCACAGAACCATACGCTTAAACATGGTTAAAATGGTAAATTTTGTGTTATATATTTTAGTATAAATAATAATAATACAGGAGGGGACAAGCACATGGGGTAGAGCTGGAATTATATGGCTGTGATTGATGATTGTTGAAGCTGCTAATAGGTACATGGAGAGTCACTGTACTCTTCTCTCTACTTCTGTATATGTTTGAAATTTTCCATCATGAAAATTATTTTTTGTACCAAAACAAGTTTATACAAAGATACAAGAAAATTTAGTTCAAAAAAATCTAAAACAGATAAATGGCTAATAATACTTAGGAAAAAAATTTTATCACAGAGAAGATGAAAATTAAGACCCAAAATTTTGTCCCACATTACCACAGCCTAAGCGGATATCTAGTTAGGATCTCAGTGAAGCGATGGAGAGCTGATGTAGCAGCCCTCGGCTGCTCCAAGTGCCGCGGGGGCATCAGTGCAGCTCCTGGAGGAAGAAGACTCCTGAGCCAGTGCCCCACTTCAGGCCTTTCCCACCGGGGACCCTCCGCGTGGGCAAGCTGGCCAAGCTGCGTGGCAGGCCCACTAAGCTCTCCACCGCCACTCCCTCTCGCTGCCTGTGCAGAACATGAAAGCTGATTGCTCATCTCCCATCTGCCCCCACAAAATACAGCACACCCTTGAGGTCAATGCTTTCCACCAAAGCTAAGCCTTCCTAGCATAGAGGGCAAGTTCTCAACCCGTTCTTCAACATTTTTTCTTTTGAGTATGGCATGCCCTTCCACTGTCATATTTTGGTCATAAGTATCATCCAATCAAGCTTCAGGGGCTGTTGTAAGAGTATGTCTACCTCCATGTGCTAATATGTTTGCTTGTGGGACTTCTATCAAATCACAGGTTTTTGCAAAAAGGAATTGTATAAAGGAAAAACAATAAAAAACAATGTAAAATTACTGACATACATCTGTAACTAATATATTTAGAATATAAACCAAATAGTCAACGTACAAGAATAAAAATGACTTGAAATGGTAACAAACAAACTAGAAATGAATCATGAATCCACTCACATCCCTGGCTTTGTGGTCCCCAGTTTTACTCGCCTCGGTCACCTGCCTCCAGGTCTTAGACTCAATTCTGGTATCTCATCCATCCTGGCTTGGTTTGTTTGTGCCAGGCAGTCCTGAGCCTGTGTTCATTTCTGCACATTTAGCTCACTTTGGCTTCTGCTGCCCTCCCAGGGTCAGCTTGCCCCAGAGCCACAGGGTTGCTGTTCTCAGCTCCTTGCTTTCATAGGCACCAGATACACACTTTGATTCGTAGAGGGCTGGTCACCCCACTACCACCACCAACACCAAACTAGTCTTGTGTGTGGTCTCTCACAGGAAGATGATGTTTTCGTTTTAGATACTTTAATAAATCATATATTAATGAAGACTGCATTTCAGATACTTCTTTCAATGACTGAAACAATTTATGATTGCATACTCCCTTTTAATTTTTTTTCAATTATCTAGGCACAACCCATGGATCAAGGGCCATCAAATACTTTATTAAGAATACCTTGGGGCCCCAGCCCGATGGCATAGTAGTTAAATTCGCACACTCCACTTCAGCGGCCCCAGGGTTCGCAGGTTTGGATCCCAGGTGCAGACCTAGCACTGCTCATCAAGCCATGCTGTGGCAGCATCCTACATAAAATAGAGGAATATTGGCACAGATGTTAGTTCAGCAACAATCTTCCTCAAGCAAAAAGAGGAAGATTGGCAACAGATGTTAGCTCAGGGCCAATCTTCTTCTTCAAAAAAAAAAAGGAAGAATACTTGGGCTTTAGCCAGGAAGACAGCCTGCCAAGAGAGAGAACAAATTGATTCAGGTATCCTGGATACCCACAAGAGTCAGAGAGTAACAGAAGCTTATTGAAGATGGTAGAGAAAAGGGCATGAATCATCTCTTCCTTTTGCAAGATTAAGGAATGAGCAGGAGTCCTCTTCGAAGTCAAGACAAGATCCCTGAATTTCCCTTCACAGAGATATGGGAGCAAAAAGAATCAGAGCCACAGGCTTCTGCACAAATGGTGGGCCGCCCTCCTCAGCCATGGCCTTGGAAAGGGCTGGGACAAATGCTGTCATCACGGAGGGAGAGGGCTGACACGCTTCTGAGTGTCCCTTCTCTTCTTTGTCGTGCAGACAGGGGCTAATGGATGAGCAGACCTCAGTGGGCCTCGTCCAAGAGTGGGCAAATGACACTGAGAGGAGCCTCCTGGAGAGGGCATTGTGGTGTGGCTTTGTTCCTTCTTTTTTTACCTTAAAGACTAGGACTTATGTACTGAGTTAGACTCCGCTTTGTTCTCTTCTCCATTCCCAGTCCTCTCCCTCACTAAGTATTTGATATTACCTGTCCAGAAGCCACCACCATTGTAATTTAGAATGCATCCTTCCACTCAATACTTTTACTAGTAAGGTTGAGTGTGTTCACGTATTAACTGCCGTTTTATTTTCATCTCCTATAAACTGTCTTATGACATCTTCATTTGTATTAGGTTGTCTTTTTCTTACGGATTTGTAGGAACTTTATATGTGCTGGATTCTAAAATGCTATCGTAACATATGCTCCAAATATATCCCTCGGTGTCTTGTTTATTGTTTATTTTGACCTTTGTGGTACAGGAGTTTTTAATTATGATTAGGGCTGATTTATCATATTTTTACTGATGGGTTGTGCTTTATGTGTCTTCTGTTAAAAATCATCTCTTCCTACTGCAAGGTCATAAAGATATTCTCTTACATTTTCTTCAAGTAGTCTTCAAGTTTTATTTTTCACCTTTAGGTTTTTAAGCCATCTAAAGTTTTTCTTTATGTACAATGTGAGGAAGACATCTAATTTTACTTTTCCATATGAATCTGCTGTCTCAACACTTGTATTAAATTATAAATCTTTCTTCATTGATTTGTATTGCCACCTGTAGCAGAATCTTCTAGTTCTTCAATATCCTATCTCCCCTTTCTTCTATAGCAACAGAATTTTTAGCTGGAAGCATGGGCATCCATAATTAATTACATTTCCAACCTTACTTGCAGCTGAATGTGTCTATGTTCCAGCCAAGGAGTTATTAGTGGAACTGGTGTATGCAATTTCCAGGAAATGTCCCCAAAGAAAGGAGGCATGCCCCTTCCCTTCCTTAACTTCTCTCCCTCTGGTGGAACACAGACATGTTGGCTGGACCTGGAGAAGCCATCCTGAACTACTAATTGAGTTTAGAAAAATAGGCCATGCACAGTAGTATAAAAAAGATAGAAGTTTAGGTGCCAGACTTCCTCTGGACTAGCAGGTGAGAGAGAAATAAACATCCATCTTGTTTAAGCAATTGCTATTTTGAGTTTTCTGTCTCTCACAGAAAGAAATTCTAATATATCACATTTATATCAATTTGCCATAAATGCGTCAGACTATTTCTGAGCTCTCATTTCTTTCCTGTGATCTATTTGTCTCTCACTGGGCCAGACAGCACATACTTCAATTAGTATAGTCTTGTGTTAAATTTTGAGGTGTAATAGGCATACCATCTCTCCTAGCTCCTTTTCAGAATTGTTTTTTGGTTGTTAGACTATTACTCCTCCATATAAACTTTAGAATCTGGCTAGTTCCATGGGGAAAAGCATGATGGCATTTTTATTTGAATTTCATTTAACTTGTGTATTAACTTAGGGAGCATCAATACCTTTACGAAATTGAATGTTCTCATACATGGGCATGGTAATGGCTGTATATTTATGCTTTTATGTTCTACAATGATGGCTTATAGTTTTTCTCCATAAAGTTTTGCATATCCTTTGTCAGATTTATAGTCCTTGCTGTTATTGTAAATGGTATTTTTTAATTGCATTACCTAACGGGTTACTGATGGTATAAAAGATACCATTAATTTTTGTGTATTAATCTTGTATCAAGCAACCCTGCTGAACTCCTATTAGTTCTAAGAGTTTATCTTTCGAGTCTCTTGAATTGTCTCTTAATAGGTTTCCATCGAGCAACCAGAGGGAAAAAAATAGAGTTGTGGGGCTGGCCCGGTGACGCAGCGGTTAAGTGCGCACGTTCTGCTGCAGCGGCCCGGGGTTCACTGGTTCAGATCCTGGGTGCAGACATGGCACCACTTGGCACGCCATGCTGTGGCAGGCGTTCCGCATATAAAGTAGAGGAAGATGGGCATGGATGTTAGCTCAGGGCCACTCTTCCTCAGCAAAAAGAGGAGGATTGGCAGCAGTTAGCTCAGGGCTAATCTTCCTCAAAAAAAAAAAAAAATAGAGTTGAGTTGACTTGATGGTGAGAGAAGACAAGTAGTATAGGCAAAAAGTTCGGGTGCTAATGGTAGAGCCTAATCAGTAACGTGGCAACGGGACTAGAAAGGCAGAATTGGAATTCTGAACAAGGATACAAGCCAGCACATCTCAGGGAGGTTATGCTACTAGTGGAGCCAGAGGTAGGGCCGTGAAACACAAGAGCTGGGGTGGAGCCAGGGAGGGTAGCAGAGGGTCTAGAAAGATTCAGGCATCAGAGGCAGTAACTGAACCAGACAACATCACTTCCATGGAGATCATTTAAGGCAGATCAGTTTGGGCCAAAAATAGACTTTGTCCAATCTGAAGAAACACGGGAACAAAAGTTGCTTTATTTTAGTTGAGATACTGAATGTTACTACTGGAGTCAACACCACTGCAGAGCAGGAAAGAATACAGTGAGAGAGAAAAGGGCTGGATTCCAACCAAGGATGGACCACTGGCAGCCAATTCAGACTGAAACTTTTTGACTTCTCATAAACCCTGAAAAGGGAGGTAATTTTGTTGGGCTGCAGGGACTGTCGTTAATAAACCTTTCTTTACAATTCCCATCTCCACTTCTGGCTTCTTTGGTGTTTTTAAATTTTTGTTACAGGGTTATATGAGTTTTCAGAAAGGACTCAAAATTTTAAACTGTGACTCCTCTGAGTTCTAAATTTCTATCCTAGGGGGCCCTGGAATCACATTAAGGTAGTGAGGAAATAGCTCTATTATGTGGAATAGGACCCTTAGTCTTTTGTGTTCGAAGGTCTAAAGGCAGAAATGGGGAGGAATGTTAACTGGGACTGTAGGTTCATAAGACAACAGATGCTTAGATTCATCCCGCTTGCATTGTGAATCTAGGAAAAGCCTGCTGCATATGGTAGTTATCATCATGCCAGTGCCCAGAGAAGAAGCCAGACATAGAACACTGTCCAGTTTCCCAGGGTGCCGCCATTCTGCATCAGCCTGCCACCTAGTGGTCATAACAGTTGATGCAACGTGTTACAGGGATCACCACGTGATCTATGTACTATATAGCCTCATCCTTTTTTGTGCCTGAGTCAACGTTTACAAGGTAAAACCAAGGAGGAGAGGAGAGTAGACATTCCTGTTACAATGTGACAATGATAATAGTTATTGATAAAATTCTTTTATGAAAGATCCTTCCAATTATAAAGAAATATATTTCTTATATCTGTTACATAATTAGGAGTTTATCTAAGACAGTGGTTTCAGTGTCACTTGCTTAAACATGAGGGAAACAGACCATCAATAACCTCAGCTTACACCACAGCTGGATGATTGGCTCAGTCATGCAGAATGCTAGGAACAGCATAAAAGTGACATAGAGATTCAGGATCACCACCCTGATCGTGAATAGCCTTGTGTTCATCACTGTAGACATCACTGTGGACAAAAGAATTTCAGTTTCCCTTAATAAAAGTTGAAGATAACCTCAACTCAGTACCAAGCTCAACCTTAGCATAAATTCCACCCATCCTAAAAATAACTTTCTCTTGTACTTCCTTACTTTACACGTTCTCCAGGACCTGAAAGTAAGACTATGTTACTTATTTTAAAATAATTTCCATTGTATTTATATCTTTGCTGTGAAAAGTGGCTACTCTGGGCAAAAACCAAGGATTCTCAGGGTAGACCTGAATGATCTCCCAGCTTCAGTTATCTCCAGAAGCAGAGCTGTGGAGGCTGGCAAGCCCCTAGGCTGACTCTGGAGCAGTACTGAGTAACAATATGGAGCCCAGGACCTAAATTTGGAGCCCTTTACATGAAAATGTATCCATCATAGGGACCATTCATGGCCCATTCATAGCTTCACCTCTAGTTTGTATGCACTCAAAAGGCATCATCAACCCAAAACTCCATGACAGTGTTATCTCTGACTTGTTATTAATCAGTGCTACCCTTGGGTGTATTGGGGGTTTTCTTTTTTTATTGTTTTAGTTTTAGGCTAGAAAAAGTTTTCAGTTCTTGTTGACTGGAAATCGTACACTATTAAAATAAGCCCACTGTAGGATAATTCTCAGTAACAAACTGATCTTACATGTTTAAGTGCAAAACAGTGGGGAGAGAAAAATACACATGAAGGAGACCTCTCTCCTCCCCACAGTCTAAGGGGAAAAGAAAGGAAGCAAATCAACATTAACGGAATACCACCATGCTCCAGGCATTTTGCCAACTTGTGTATTACTTAAACC
Organism: Equus quagga; assembly: GCF_021613505.1. NCBI lineage: Eukaryota > Metazoa > Chordata > Mammalia > Perissodactyla > Equidae > Equus > Equus quagga. Next base: position 55,166,074 of record NC_060277.1, read on the forward strand.
TTCAGAAAAATTTAGGAACTTGAGAAGATAGTACCTAGGTTCAGATCCTTCCCCTGGTGTTTAATGGTGTCATCTGTGTCCGTAAGCAAATTGCTCACCACCTCCAAGCCTCAAGGGCCTTGCCTGTCAAATGAAAATAATACCTCAGAGGGAGCCTTAAGGATTAAATGAAATAAAGAGGCTGACACAGAACAACCACACAATAAACTGTAGTAGCTATTAAATTGAAGCCAGATATTAATCCTATTTATATAGATGATAAAAATATCAGTTTTAAATTGCTTTAAACTCACTATAACTTTTTTAAAAAGAGAGAAGAATAAATGTCTAAAATCTACAATTAGAGTTGGAAACCATAACAGCTATCATTCCATTGACTACTATAGAAAATAAAATGAAATGTTAGTGCATTTCTAAAATCTACTTTCAAGTGACCCAGGTTTTTTGTGGGTTTTTTGTTTTTTCACATATACTAGGCTTATAATGAACTATTAAAAAGGAAAAGATTTATCTTTCCTCTGCCTTTCCCCAACTCCTGTCAGAAAGTGTTAAGTGTTCCTAAAACTTGAAGAAATTATCACTAGTGTGATCCTGTTCCCTCAAGATAGCTAAAACCATCTCCAGCAAGTCCGTTCACTGCTAAGTAAGGATCCAGTTATAGAAATGCAGCTTGCCTTAGGCAGTGTTGGAGTCCCAAGTATATTTCTGTGAAATGCTTTGGTGCTTACACAGTAAGTATCCCTTTTGAACTTACACAGGGTCCAAATTCTTAAGTGCAAATGAATTAACATACACAACCCTGGTCAGAACACAGCAGAATGAACTGCTTCCATCATTTGCAATGGCGTAAAGAATTTAAGAGACCCCAAATGTGCAAAAATGGATCTGAGTGGTGCCAGCAGTTTTTTTCTGAATGAAGGACAGTCTCCAAAGAAATAATAGATGTCTTGATAAAAATTGTCAATCCCAAAATATATATATGACATGGGAAGTTTAGCGATAACAATATACATTATATTTTATGTTTTTCACTAAGTGAAATCTTCATTTTTTAAGTAATTTGTTGCGTCCAAACAAAATGTGTATCTTTTAGAAACACAAAGTTTGCTTCATAACTCAACTTTCAATTTATGTGCGTAAGTCCATAGATCATCAACAACAGTAACAGTTTCTTCCACATTACCATTTAAAACACCAGAATTGAAAGAGTAGGAAACCAATGACTAGTACACCATTTACTAAAACTTGTTGCCTCAAGGGATAGGAACATCATGGCCAAGACATCCACTATAAATCAGAAAGGAAACACTCTAATACAACCCCTTGAATCTATTCTAAATCAGGTACTTCCTTGAGTTCTCATTATTCCTGCAGAGAGCTAGAACATGGCTTCTCCAAAACATATACTTACCCTAAAGCATCTTTAGAAAGTAATATTTTCAGAATATTTTTTAATGTGCACTAAAAGTCCTAGAAATAGACACCACTCAGTAGAATTGAAGAGCCTCAACTCTGCATTGGCCAGAGGTTTTTTATCCTATCAGTTATCATAAAATCAGACACATTATACAGTAAGAAACCTGTCATCTGAAATGTGTAAGAAATTCCAAAAGAATGTTATGCCTGTCTATCCTATGCAGGCAAAATACTTTAAAATATTAAATTTAAGTGTTAATATGTAAAATATAGTGGAGTCTTAAGGTTTTTCCAACCAATAAGGTCTTTTTGTGTTCTCTTTTAAACATGAAGATGATGATACTAAAACTATCAGAAAGGCATGGACCTTACACATGATTCTATCAGAATGGGGGAAATTCTACAAAATAAATGGCCTGGTTTCTTTAATAAACAAATGGCATGACAAGGGAAGAAAAGTATAAAAGTGTTATAGGTTAAAAGAGACTTAGAATGCTCAACATTGTGTGTCATTAGGGAATTGCAAACTTATAAAGCAACGAGACACTAATTCACATCTATTAGGATGACTAAACTCCAAAGAACTGACCAAACCAAATGCTCGCAAGGATGTGGAGAAACAGGAACTTTCAGCCGTTGCTGCTGGAAATGCAAAATGTACAGCTGCTTCAGAAGGCATGTCGGTGACTTCTCACAAAACTAAACATACTGTTACCATATGATCCAACAATCATGATCCCAGGTATTTACCCAAATGAGTTGAAAACTGATGTCCACACAAAAACATGCACACAGATGTTTATAACAGCTTTATTCATAAGTGCCAAAACCTGGAAGCAACCACGATGTCCTTGACTAGCTGAACGGATAAACTACAACACATCCATACAATGGACTAGCATTCAGCAACAGAAAGAAGTGAGCGTGCAGCCATGAAAAGCCATGGAGGAACCTTAGACACGTATCACTAAAGGAAAGAGGCCAATCCAAAAGGGCTACATACTGTATGATTTCAACTCTGTGACATTCTGGAAAAGGCCAAACTACAGAGACAGTAAATAGATCCCAGGGGTTGGGAAGAGGGAGGAGGAGTAGCTACATGGAGCACGAGGGATTTTTAGGGCAGAAATACTATTCTATACGACACTGTAATGTGGATACATGACATAATGCATTTGGCAAAATGTATAGAACTGTACAACACAAAGAGTGAACCACAATATAAACTAAGCTTACAAGCACTGCTGGCACACAGTTCTTTTAAGAAGTTAATAACCAGGCGCTGGCCCCGTGGCCAAATGGTTAAGTTCGTGCACTCCGCTTTGGTGGCCCAGGGTTTTGCGGGTTCGAATCCTGGGCGCAGACATGCCACCGCTCATCAGGCCATGCTGAGGCGGCGTCCCACATGCTACAACTGGAAGGATCCACAACTGAAAATACACAACTACGTACCAGGGGGCTTTGGGAGAAAAAGGAAAAATAAAATCTTTAAAAAAGAAGAAGTTAATAACCTTAGTTTCTGGCCTTACTCTAGATCATCTTTTCTCCATCAGGTAAAGGCCATGCCACAGCCCCACCATGTAGTCCCCATAGAAGATCTTTTTTTCTGTATCAATTAACTAATGCTCTTCTCTATGAAAAATGCTATGTGGGATCTGCCTCTGTCGACATCACTGTAGCTCAGCTGGCAGCCTGGCTACATGAGAGACAAAAATGCAGTAGATTATTGGGGTTTTTCAAATAAACATAAATTAATATAAAAGAGAATGCAAATTTTAACAGATTAAATATCTTTTCTCCTATTTGTCTATCCCTCAAAATGTTTTTGGAACTTTCCTCCTAAAACTCTCTTAACAGCCAACTATTAAACCTCTCTCCTTCACACAGTCTTCTTATTTCATGGCCACATCTTGTAAATTAAACTAGAGACCTACTTTAAGTGCTTTCCTTTATATGCAAGGATGTCACTACAGACCATTAATTGTGTATCTTACTACTACCTGTTTTTATTTGGGGTTTGGGATAAATCAATCACATTCTCTAGATTGAATTTTTGTTGTTGTTGGACTTCTATTCTCTGGTGCTTGTTTGTTTGTTTCAACAAAAAGGGGTCTATTGATGGAGATCAGAGTCTTCTCACCAACGAATGTAACCAGTTCGGACAGAATTTTTAAAAATAGGATTGGGAGGGAGTTTGGAAGATGGCAGTGTAGGAGCACTGAACTCATCTCCTCCCACGGACACAACAAACCCACAACTACCTGTGGAACAATCACCTCTGAGAGAGATCTGGAAACTGGATAAGAAGAACCCCACAACAAGGGACAACACTGACAGAGGTGGAAGAGGCAGAAATACACCTCTGCTGAGGAAAAACCACATCCTAGACCCATTGCTTCATGGCCAGGAGCAATCTTAAAGGTACCAAGCTTTTCTCAGAGGAATGGGGATTGGGGCAGGGGATCTGTGCCACAGTAGACATCCCAGCCTTTGAGTTCAGTTCAATCAAGATGAGATCCCATTATACCTGGCTTTGCTGTCTTTGAAAGCCAATAAGGAATACCGCCAGAAAAACTATCAAACTTCAGAGAAAAAAACCCCATCAAATTTCACAGAAAGAAATTGGCTCTTAAAGGGCCTATGCACAGATTCACCCATTCCAGAAAACACCAGAAAGAAAGGTGCATAGTCCATTGGCATAAGACTTACTTGCTTAGCTCTGAACGCATATCAGAGAGGCAGGAGGTGGCTGGGCCCACCTCGCCAAGGACTGAGACACTGGCGGCAGCCATTACTGTCATGCTGACATAGAAACTGGAAGATACTGTTGGATTTCTTCCTCTAGCATGTTAACCCAGGGGTTTGCCCTGCCCACTAGAACACCAATTTAATCCAATGGAGCCAGGGCAGGCAGTCTGCCTTACAGTCTGGCCCCACCCACCAGCAAGCCAGCAGGGAACTTGTAGGCCTGCATACATGGCTTTGTAGGACCTCTGAAGCAGGGCAAGTGGGCCCAGCAGGGCATACACAAGGGGTGAGCCTTTGTTGGCAAGGTGTGTGAGCCCTCAGGTAGTGGGACCTTTCAGCCACAGCAGACTTGTGCTACTGGCCATCTCCAACAACCACACAGGGGATCTGCCTCACCCTCCAACACCTAAAATGAATGTGTGCTGCCATGCCTGGGTCTGGCTCCACACATCTGTGCTCCTGAGAGATCTGACAAAAGGCTTGCAGGCTGGAGACCTATAGCAATTTTGAGCCACTCAGCCTAGCAACTAGCCTTGCTGGTGGCCTCACTTAACAGCAAAACAGTAATAGGAATGTGCTATTAGACCCTGCAGACAGCCATGCAGGGGGTGGCCCACCATAAAGTGACTAAAGTGACCACAGCAGCTGCACAAAGCTGAACATTACAACCAGCTGGCCTGGGGGCCTGCCTAGCTTACCCATGCACCTGCAGCAAGAGCTACCCCAATACAATGGAAAGGCACACGTAGTCAACACAGGGAACCATCCTGGAACATTTGGAATGGGTGAAGAGAGAGGAGCACATTGCTGGGCCCCATAATGTATCTCTTACAGAAGGCCACATTTCCAGGATCAGGGCACATAGCTGCTTCACCTGATACATAGATATAAGCACAGAGAAGTAGGCAAAATGAGGAGACAAAGAAATATCTTCCAATGAGGGAACAGGACAAATCTTCAGAAAAAGAGCTAAATGAAACAGAGATAAACAATCAACCTAATAAAGAGTATAAACTAATTGTCATAAAGATACTCACTGATCTTAGCAGAAGAATAGATGAACATGGTGAGGACTTCAACAAAGAATAGGCAAATATAAGAAACAACCAATCAGAACTGAAGAATACAATAACAGAAATGAAAAATTCACTAGAGAGAATCAACAACGCAACAGATGACACAGAAGAACAGATCAGTTATCTGGATTAAAGAGTAGAGGAAACCACCCTGGCTGAACAGAAAAAAGAAAAAAGAATTAAGAATTAAAAAGAAATAGGAAGAGGGGTGATGTCAGCATCATGGTGGGGTGAGCTTGCCTAGGACTCCCTCCCCTCCAACATACAACAAAAATGAGCAACCATATTCCAACAGAAAATATCCTAATACCACAAGAATCCTCGGAGACCCACAGCAGCCAAACGATGGAGGGCAGAGAGGCTGGAGTGGCCCTGAGAGGAGCCGGAACAGGGTAAGAGAGAACTTCGCTCCCTCCCCTAAAGAGTGGGGTCACTGCCATGGGAGGCTCCATGAGGAAAGGAGTAGGGGAGGGGTCGTGCATCAGCAGGATCACCCAGGACTCCCTAGCACCCTCACAGCCTAGAGGGAAGCCGTCTAACGGGGCAAAAGCTTTCACGTGGGGTGACCTCATCAAGCCAAGACCCCAGGAGACCAGATAGCAAGAGCTGATCAGGAAACCCGGGACTGCACGCAAGAGAAAGCGCCTCCCCAACACACGCTGTGACACGCCATCTTGGCCAAGGTCAGAGGGCACAGAATACTTGGCTCTCGACCCCCATCCATTGGTGATAGGCAGTAACTGAAACCAAATAATATCACAATGGGGAAAATCCATAGTTCCAGCATCAAACAATTCATCAAATCTCCAGAGCAGAGGGAAAACAATAAATACCCAGAGTTATGACCTGAGGACTCAGAAATAAGTAAACTAAATGACAATGAATTCAGAATAGCTATCGTCAAAAACTCAATGAGGTAAAAGAAAATAGAGAAACAATTCAATGAGTTCAGGACCTTTGTCACAAAAGAGACTAAAACTATAAAGCAGAATCAATCAGAAATACTACAGATGAAAGGCACAATGAAAGAGATAAAACAAAATACGGATTCCCTGAATGCTCAAGTGGACACCAGAGAGGAGCAAACCAGCATAATCAAACATGGACATGTTGAATGGCTCCAGACAGAGGAGGAGAGAGAACTAAGACTGAAAAGAAATGAAGAAAATCTCTGAGAAATATCTGACTCAATGAGGAAATGCAACATAAGAATTATAGGTATCCAAGAAGGTGAAGAGGAGAATGGAGCAGAAAGCGCACTCAGAAATAATAGCAGAGAACTTCTCAAATCTAGGGAATGAGAGAAATGTGTGTGGAGGAAGCTTTCAGATCTCCTAGATTTGTCAATGTAAAAAGACCTACTGCAAGGCATATAGTAGTAAAACTGACAAAAATGAATGAAAAAGAAAGAATACTCAGGGCAGCAAGGCAGAAGAAAATAACCTACAATGGAACCCCTATCAGTCTTTCAGTGGATTTCTCTGCAGAAACATTACAAGCTACGAGAGAATGGAATGACATATTCAAAACTTTAAAAGATAAAAATCTTCAGCCAAAAATACTCTATCCGGCAAAAATATCCTTCAGATGTGAGGGAGACATTAAATCTTTCCCAGACAAACTAAAGCTAAGGGACTGCATAGCCACGAGACACACACCCCTGACAAGAAATCCTCAAGAAGGCCCTCATACCTGGAAAAAGAAAAAAAGGGAGAAAGGGGTCACAAAATACAGAGTAAGGAGACAAATAGAATCAGAATAGGATAGCAAATATTTAACTATAGCATTAGGGTAAAGGGAAGGAAAACACCAAAAACAAAGACAATCTTGTCACTTTAACCACAGACTCACAACACAAGTTGGAATAAGATATGAAAATAATAACATAGGAGGGGAGGAGAAAAGGGACTGAATCAGTTTAGACTAAGGAAGTAAGAGGCCATCAGAAAATGGACTGTTATCCACGAGATTCTGAATACAAACTTCAGGGTAGCCACTAAACTAAAAAGCAGAACAGAGATACAAAAAATAAATAAGGAAGAAACACAGCATGAGAAACTGCAGAAGTCAATGGGTTCACCAAAATACACAGGACGAGATAAAAAGGAAATGGAGAACTGGAAAACAAGTGACAGAATGACAACATTAAGGCCTCATACATCAAACACAGGCTCAGAGTGAAGGGGTGGGAGACAATACTCCAAGCTAATGGCAAACAAAAGAAAGCAGGTGTCGCAATACTTATATCAGACAAAGTAGATTTCAGATAAGGCAGATAAAGAGAGAAAAAGTGGGGCAGTTTATAATGATCAAAGGGACCCTCCATCAAGAAGAAATAATGCTTATAAATATCTCTTCATGCAACACAGAAGCACCAAAGTTCATAAAGCAACTATTAACAAACATAAAAGAAGATATTAAAAATGACACAATAATAGTAGGGAACCTCAACACTCCATCCACTTCAATGGACAGATCATCTAGACAGAAAGTCAACGAGGAAACAGTGGAATTAAATGAAAAGCTAAAACAGTTGGATTTAATAGACATATATAGAACACTCCATCCAAAAACAGCAGAATACACATTTTTCTCAAGTGCACATGGAACATTCTCAAGGATAGAGCATATGTTGGGAAACAAGGCAAGCCTCTATAAATTTTAAAAAATTAAAAAAATAACAAGCATCTTCTCTGATCATAATGCTATAAAGCTAGAAATTAATTACAAGAAAAAAGCTGAGAAAGGGATGAAGATGTGGAGCCTAGACAATATGCTATTGAACAAGCAATGGATTATTGAAGAAATTAAAGAAGAAATCAAAAAATATCTGGAAACAAATGAAAACGATAACATGCCATACCAAGTCATATAGGATATGAGAAAGCTGTATTAAGAGGGAAATTCATCGCAATACAGGCACACCTTAACAAACAAGAAAGCTCCCAAATAAGCAATCTCAAGTTACACCTAACTGAATTAGAGAAAAAAGAACAAACAAAGCCCAAAGTCAGCAGAAGGAGAGAAATAATAAAAATCAGAGCAGAAGTAAATGCTATTGAAACAAAAAGGGCAGTAGAAAGCATAAGTGAAACAGAGAGCTGGTTCTTTGAGAAGATAAATAAAATTGACAAACTCCTAGTCAGACATACAAAGAAAAGAAGAGAGAAAGCTCAAATAAACAAAATCAGAAATGAAAGAGGAGAAATAACAGAGTCTGCAGAAATACAACAGATTATAAGAGAATACTATGAAAAAAATACATGCCAATAAAATGGATAACCTAGAGGAAATGGATAAATTCTTAGACTCTTAGAACCTCCTGAAGCTGAGTCAAGAAGAAGCAGACAATCTGAACAGACCAATCACAGGAAAGAGATTGAAACAGCAATCAAAAGCATCCCAAAGAATAAAACCCCAGGACCAGATGGCTTTCCTGGGCAATTCTACCAAACTTTCAGAGAGGATTTAATACCTATCCTTTTCAAGCTATTCTAAAAAATTAGGGAGGATGGAACACTTCCTAACACATTCTATGAGGCCAACATAACTCTGATACCAAAGCCTGACAAAGACAGCACAAAAAAGGAGAACAACATGACAATATTGCTGATGAACATAGATGCAAAAATTCTCAACAAAATTTTGGCAACCTGAATTCAGCAATTCATCAAAAGGATCATACATCATGATCAAATGGGATTCATACCAGGGACACAGGGATGGTTCAACATTCGAAAATCAATCAACATGATACGCCACATCAATAAATTGAGGAATAAAAACCATATGGTCATCTCAATAGATAGAGAGAAAGCATTTGACAAGATCCAACAGCAACTTATGATGAAAACTCTGAACAAAATGGGGATATAAGGGAATTACCTCAACATAATAAAGGCCATACATGACAAACCCACAGCCAACATCATACTCAATGGGCAAAAACTGAGCACCATCCCCCTGAAAACAGGAACAAGACAAGGATGCCCTCCATCACCACTCTTATTCAACATAGTACTGGAGGTCTTGGCCAGAGCAATTAGGCAAGAGAAAGGAATAAAAGGAATCCAAATGAGGGAAGAAATGAAACTCCCACTGTTTACAGATGACATGATCTTATATATAGAAAACTCCAAAGAATCGATTGGAAAAGTTTTAGAAATAATCAACAACTACAACAAAGTTGCAGGGTATAAAATCAATTTACATAAATCAGTAGCATTTCTATACTCTAATAACAAACTAACAGAAAAAGAACTCAAGAACACAGTACCATTCACAATTGCAACAAAAAGAATAAAATACCTTTGGGTGAATTTAACTAAGGAAGTGAAAGACCAATACAATGAAAACTACAAGACTTTCCTGAAAGAAATTGATGACAACATTAAGAGATGGAAATCCATGCACATGGATTGGAAGAGTAAACATAGTTAAAATGTCCATTCTACCTAAAGCAATCTACAGATTCAATGCTATCCCAATCAGAATCCCAATGACATTCTTTACAGAAATAGAACAAAGAATCCAAAAATTCATATGGGGCAACAAAAGTCCCCAAATTGCTAAAGCAATCCTTAGAAAAAGAACAAAGCTGGAGGCATCACAATCCCTGACTTCAAAACATACTACAAAGCTACAGTAATTAAAACAGCATAGTGCTGGTACAAAAACAGGGGCACAGGTCAATGGAACAGAATTGGAAGCCCAGAAATAAAACCACACATCTATGGACAGCTTATCTTCGACAAAGGAGCTGAGGGCCTACAATGGAGAAAAGAAAGTCTCTTCAACAAATGGTGCTGGGAAAACTGGAAAGCCACATGGAAAAGAATGAAAATTGACCATTCTTTCTCACCATTTGCCAAAATAAACTCAAAATGGGTCAAAGACCTAAAGGGGAGACCTGAAACCATAAGGCTTCTAGAAGAAACTACAGGCAGTACAGTCTTTGACATCAGCATTAAAAGGATCTTTTCGGACACCATGTCTTCTCAGACAAGGGAAACAATAGAAAGAATAAACAAATGGAACTTCATCAGACTAAAAAGCTTCTTCAAGGCAAAGGAAAACAGGATTGAAACAAAAAAACAACCCACTAATTGGGAAAAAATATTTGCAAGTCATATATCCGACAAAGGGTTAATCTCCATAATATATAAAGAACTCACACAAATCAACAACAAAAAATCAAAAAATCCGATCAAAAAAATGGGTAGGAGACATGAACAGACATTTCTCCAAAGAAGGTATATGGATGGCCAATAGGCACATGGAAAGATGTTCATCATCGCTGATCATCAGGGAAATGAAAATCAAAACTACACTAAGATATCACCTTACACCAATGAGAGTGGCAAAAATAACCAAAACAAAAAGTAACAAATGTTGGAGAGTCGGTGGAGAAAAAGGAACCCTCATACACTGTTGGTGGGAATGCAAACTGGTGCAGCCACTATGGAAAACAATATGGAGGTTTCTCAAAAAATTAAAAATAGAAATACCATATGACCCAGCCATCCCACTACTGGGTATCTATCCAAAGAACTTGAAATCAGCAATTCCAAAAGTCCCATGCACCCCTATGTTCATTGCAGCATTATTTACAATAGCCAAGACGTGGAAGCAACCTAAGTGTCCATCAACCGATGATTGGATAAAGAAGATATGGTATATATATACAATGGAATACTACTCAGCCATAAAAAAGAATAAAATCATCCCTTTGCAACAACATGGATGGACCTTGAGGGTATTATGTTCAGTGAAATAAGCCAGATAGAGAAAGACAATCTCTCTATGACTCCACTCACGTGTGGAAGTTAAACATGTAGACAAAGAGAACAAATTAGTGGTTACCAGGGGAAAGTGGGGGTGAGGGATGGCCACAAAGGGTGAAGTGGTGCACCTACAACACAACTGACAAAGAATAACGTACAACTGAAATTTCACAAGGTTGTAAACTATCATAAACTCAATAAAAAAAATTTTTTAAAAAGAATTCTGAAGAACGTGTTGTAGCAACCAGGAAAAAAAATAAAAAGAAAAAATAAAAAGAACCAGGAAGGTCTAAAGGACCCCTGGGACAACATCAAGCACACTAACATCTGATTTATAGGTGTCCAGGAAGGAGAGGAGAAAGGGAGACCGAGAACCTATTTAAGGAATAATAGCTGGGAAGGTTCCTAACCTGAGGAAGGAAACAGACATCCAGGTACAGGAAGCACAGAGAGCACCAAACAAGATAAACTTAAAGAGGCCCACATCAAGACACATTTTAATTAAAATGTCAAGAATTAAAGATAAAGAGAAAATCCTAAAAGCTGCAAGAGAAAAGCAACAAATTACATACAAAGGAAACCCCGTAAGGCTATCAGCTGACTTCTCAACAGAAATCTTACAGGCTAGCAGGGAATGGCATGATGTATTCAAGGTACAGAAAGGAAAAATTGACAGCCAAGAATACTCTACCTGGCAAGGTTATTATTCAGAATGGAAGGAGAGACAAAAGAGTTTTTCAGACAAGCAAAACTACAGGAGTTTATCACCACTAAGGCAGCCTTACAAGAAATGTTAAAGGGACGTATTGAAGTGGACAAGAAAAGACCACAAATAGGAATAAGAAAATCATCAAAGAAAAATGTCAGTGGTAAAGACAAATATACAGTAAAAGTAGTGGATCAACCACCTACAAAACTAGTATGAAGATCAAAAGAAAAAAGTACTAAATATCCATCTCCATGATGAAAGGTTAAAGGATACACACACACACACATGCGCGCACAAAAAGATTAAACATGATATCAAAAACATAAAATGTCAGGGAAGGGAAGTAAAAGTTAGGGCTGATTTCAGTAAGAGGTCAAACTTGAGAGACCATCAACTTGATATAGATTGTTATATACATAGGTTATTATATATGAACCTCATGGTAATCACAAACCAGAAACCTGTAATAAGTACACAAAAAAAATAAGAGAAAGGAACCCAAACATAATACTTAAGAAAGCCATCAAACAACAAGGGAAGAGAGCAAGAGAAGAAGAAAAGAACGAAGAAGAACTACTAAAACACCCAGAAAAAAAGTAGCAAAATGGCAATATGTACATACTTATCAATAGCTACTTTAAATGTCAGTGGACTAAATGCTCCACTCAAAAGGCATAGGGTGGCCAATTAAAAAAACAAGACCCATATATATGCTGCATACAAGAGACACACTTGAGAACTAAAGACAGTCACAAACCAAAAGTGAAGGGATAGAAAAATATACTCCATGGAGGGTTATATCAGCAACATGGCAGAGTGAGCTGTTCCCTTCTCTCTCTCCGTTTTGAACTACAACTAAATGGATACTCACTGACCAACAGAGGAAGCCCACACAGCACAACAGGATGTCTGAGAGACACATGTAGATATACATCTGAGGGTAGATGGACTGGCACTCTCTGCTCTCCCCTGGTAGCCCTGTGCTTGCACACGAGTGCTTTCCAAGCTGGTGCAAGCCCCCACAAAGTGGGAACGTGCACCGGGGTGACCAAAGGAGGAAGCAGCAGTAACACTTAGCCTGCACTCATGGTCACTTTCCTGGTGGAGATGGGGACCCCACAGTGACCCTGTGCTGCCAAGGACAGCCATAGCTCAGGTCCCAGCAAGAAAGCCTTGCCTGCCAAGCACAGTGGCCCTACAGACTGTGAACCATAAACAGAGACCTAAGCAGGTCTACGTACTGGAGCAAATGCTTCCCAGGCACGCGTGTGAGTGCTCACAGTGCTGCTGAGCCCCCAAAGAGAGAACAGGTCCTGGGCAGCTGCAGGAATAGAAGGGGCAGCTTCGAGCCCACTCAGGTTCACTTTCCTGGCAGGGAGAGGGAGCCCAGTGTGCCCTTGTGCCACCAAGGTTTAGCCATAACTCAGGTCCCAGTGAGGAAGCCCTGCCCGCCAAGCACAGCAGCCCCGTGGACCACAAACTATAAACAGAAACCTCAGCAGATCTACGTGCTGGGACAAACGCTGCCAAGGCATGCATGTGAGCACTCAGTGCTGCTGAGCCCCCAAGAGGGAATGGGTCCCAGGCAGCTGTGGGAATATGTGCAGCAGCTCTGAGCCCACTTGGGTTCACTTTCCTGGAGGGGGGGAGCCCACCGCACCCAGTGCTGTCAAGGAGCAGCCATGGTTCGGGTTCGAGTTAGGAATCCCTGCCCACCAAGCACAGTGGCCCCACGGACCATGAACTGTAAACAGGCACCACAGCAGAGCTATGTGCCAGGGCAAACGCTTCCCAGGAGTGTGTGTGAGGGAACGTGTCCCGGACAGCTGTGGGAATAGGCGCATTAGCTTTGAGCCCACTGGTAATCAATTTCTGGTGGGGTGGGGAAGCTCAGAGTGCCCCTGAGGTGCCAAAGAGTGACCCTAGCCCAGCGAGGAAGCCCCACCTGATAGGGACAGTCCACACAAGTGCCTGAACGCACCCCAGGCTGGGGCAAGCACCCATAATACCCCCACAGCTTGCAGCAGATGGGGTGGGGCCAGAAATGCTGCTTCTGTTTCCCCCTAGAGGTAACGGGGGAATCTGTGTCCTAAGAACACCACAAATGCCCTGACAAAAGATTAGCTCGTCAAACACCATGAGAAACTGTGGCAACAATTCAGATCAGAAGGAAATGACAATTATCCAGAAACCAACACTGAAGACACAGAAATATACAACCTAAATGACAGAGAACTCAAAATAGCCATTATAAGGAAACTCAATATATCACAAGAAAATGCAGAAAGACAATTCAAGGAGCTTAACAATAAAATGAATCTCTTGGCTAAAGATTGAAACTATAAAAAAAATCAAGCAGAAATTCTGGATATGAAAAACAATTAATGAAATAAAAAATAATCTAGAATCATTAAGAAATACAACCTATCTTATGGAGGAAACAGTCTTCTTGAGGATAAAATTATAGAAATTCTACAGGTAGAGGAGGAGACAACTAAGATTTTTTTTTAAATGAAGCAATTCTTCAAGAAATATCCAACTCAATCAGGAAAAGCAACATAAAGATTATAGCTATTCCAGAAGGAGAGGACAGGGAGAAAGGAGCAGAGAGCTTGTTCAAAGAAATAATTGCTGAGAACTTCTCAAGCCTGGGGATGGTTTCAGATTTACAAATAAATGACGCTAATTGAACGCCCAACTTCATCAATGCTAAAAGACCCTCTCCAAGGCATAAAATAGTAAAAATGACAAAAGTTTATGATAAAGAGAAAATATTAGGAACAGCAAGGCAGAAGAAAATGAACTACAAAGGAACCATTATCAGGCTTTCAGCAGATTTCTTGGCAGAAACCCTACAGGCCAGGAGAGAATGGAATGATATATTCAAAATACTGAAAGACAAAAACTTACAGCCAAGAATACTCTCTCCAGCAAAACTTTCCTTCAGATATGACAGAGAAATCAAAGCTTTCCCAGATAAACAAAAGGTGAGGAGTTCATCGCCACTAGACCTCTCCTACAGGAAATAATTAAAGATGCCCTCACACTGGCAACAAAAAGGCAAAGGTCTACAGAGCTCTGAGCAAGGAGACAAATAGACAGACATGATCAGAAACCTGTAGCTCTCGACCAGAACAGGGAGGCAAAGACTCAATTACAACTTAAAAGAGAAAGGAAAAGAAAGCATCAAAAGTAATGATAAACACTTCAACTTAGCCACAAACTAACAAAATTTAAAACACAACAATTTGTAACAGCAGTTAGTCAGAGAGGGAGAGGAAAGGGAAGGAACCTCCTTAGGTTAATGGAGAGAAGAGGCTGTAAGAAAATGGACTATCTCATCTCCAACATCTTTCATACAATCCTCACAGTAACCACTAAACAAAAAATCAGAGGAGAGCTGCAATTCACAAACAGAGAAAACTGAGAAATCTTCCTCAGAAAACCAACAAAATGAAACAGCCATCAGAAATACAAAAGAAGAGAAACAGTGAAAATATAGAACAACCAGAAAACGAGATAAAATGGCAATATTAAGCCCTCATATAACAATAATCACTCTAAATGTATATGGATTGAATTCTCCAATGAAAAGACACAGAGTAGCTGGATGGATTAAAAAATAAGACCCAACAATATGCTGCCTCCAGTAAACGCACCTCAGCGCCAAAGACAAACATAGGCTTAGAGTGAAGGGATGGAAGACAATACTCTAAGCTAATAGCCAACAAAAGAAAGCAGGTGTTGCCATACTTTTATCAGACAAAGCAGACTTCAAGTTAAAAAAGACAATGAGAGAGAAAGGGGACTGTATATAATGATTAAAAGGGACACTCTACCAAGAGGACATAACACTTATTAATATATATGCACCTAACACAGGCACACTGAAGTACATAAAGCAATAATTAACAGACCTAAAGGGAGAAATTAACAGCAACACAATAATAGTAGGGGACCTCAACACCCCACTTACATCAGTGGACAGATCATCCAGACAAAAAGTCAACAAGGAAATAGTTGATTTAAACAAAACACTTGATCAGATGGACTTAACAGATATAGAGAGAGAATCCCATCCAAATCCAACAGAATACACATTCTTCTCAAGTGCACATGGAACATTCTCAAAGACAGATCATATGTTGGGAAACAAGGCAAGCCTCAATAACTTTAAGAAGATTGAAATCATCTCAACCATCTTTTCTGACCACAATGCCATCAAACTAGAAATCAACTACAAGAAAAAACTAGGAAAGTCAGAAATATATGGCGACTAAACAACATGCTACTGAACAACCATCGGATCATTGAAGAAATCAAAGGGGAAATAAAAAATACCTGGAGACAAATGAAAATGAAAGTACAACATAGCAACTCTTATGGGATGCAGTAAAAGTGTCATAAGAGGGAAATTCATAGCAATTCAGGTACATCTAAACAAACAAGAAAAATCTCAAATAAGTAATCTTAAACAGCACCTAACAGAACTAGAAACAGAAGAACAAATGAAGCTGAAAGTCAGCATGAGGGAAATAATAAAAATCAGAGCAGAAATAAATGAAATAGAGACTAAAAAAAAAACAGTAGAAAGGATAATGAAATTAAGACCTGGTTCTTTGAGAAGATAAACAAAATTGACAATCCTTAGCCTGACTCACCAAGCAAAAAGAGAAGGTTCAAACAAATAAAATTAGACATGAAAGAGGAGAAATCACAACAGATACTGCAGAAATACAAAGGATTATAAGAGAATATTATGAAAAACTATATGTCCACAAATTTAATAACCTAGAAGAAATGGATGAATTCCTATACTCATACAACCTCCCAAAACTGAATCAAGAAGAAATACAGAATCTGAATAGACCAATCACAAGTACAGAGAGTAAAACAATAATGAAAAATCTCCCAAAAAACAAAAGTCCAGGAGCACATGGCTTCTCTGGAGAATTCTACCAAACATTCAAAGGAGATTTAGTACCTACTAGCCTTCTCAAACTATTCCATAAAATTGAAGAAGATGGAATGCTTCCTAACAATTCTATGAGGCCAACATTACCCTGATACCAAAATCAGGCAAGGACAACAGGAAGAAGGACAACTACAGGCCAATATCACTGGTGAACTTAGATGCAGAAATCTTCAACAAAATGTTGGCAAAACAAATACAGCAAAACATTAAAAGAATTGTACACCATGATCAAGTGGGATTCATTCCAGGGATGCAGGGATGATTCAACGTCTGCAAATCAGTGTGATACACCACATTAACAAAATGAGGAATAAAAAACACACGATTGGGGCTGGCCTCATGGCCCAATGGTTAAGTCTGCACACTCCACTACGGCAGCCCAGGGTTTCACTGGTTCAGATCCTGGGCACGGACATGGCACTGCACATCAGGCCACCTGAGGCCATTGAGGTGGTGTCCCACATACCACAATTAGAAAGACTCAAACTAAAATATACAACTATATACTGGGGGGACTTAGGGAGAAAAATAAGGGGAAAAAAACCCACATGCATCTCAGTAGATGCAGAGAAAGCATTTGACAAGATCCAATATCCATTTATCATTTTAAAAGCTCTCAATAAAATGGATATTGAAAGAAAGTACCTTAACATAATAAAGGCCATATACAACAAACCCACAGCCAAGATCATAATGGTAAAAAACTGAAAGCCATCCGTCTGAGAATAGGAACAAGACAAGGGTGCCCACTCTTGCCACTCTTATTCAATATAGTACTGGAGGTATTGACCAGAGCAATTAGGCAAGAAAAAAGAAATTAAAGGGATCAAAATTGGAAAGGAAGAAGTAAAACTTTCACTATTTGCAGATATGATTCTATATTTAGAAAACCGTAAAAAAAATCTACCAGAAAACTATTAGAAATAATCAACAACTACAGCAAAGTTGCAGGGTACAAAATCAATTTTAAAAAATCAGTTGCATTCCTATATACTAACAATGAACTAGCAGAAAGAGAAATCAAGAATACAATTTCATTTGCAATTGCAAAAAAACCAACAAAATACCTATGAATAAACTTAACCAAAGAGGTGAAAGACCAGTACACTGAAAACTATAAGACATTATTGAAGGAAATTGAAGAAGACACAAAGATATGGAAAGATATTCCATGTTCATGGGTCAGAAGAATAAACATAGTCAAAATGTCCATACTACCTAAAGCAATCTACAGATGCAGTGCAATCCCAATCAAAATCCCAATGACATTATTCACTGAAATAGAACAAAAGAACCAAAAATTTACATGGAACAACAAAGGACACTGAAAAGCCAAAGCAATCCTGAGAAAAAAAGAACAAAGCTGGAGGCATCATGATCCCTGACTTTGAAACATATTACAAAGCTATAGTAATCAAAACAGCATGGTACTGGCACAAAAACAGACACATGGATCAATGGATCAGAATTCAAAGCCCGAAAATAAAACCACACATCTATAGACAGTTAATCTTTGACAAAGGAGCCAAGAACATACTGTGTAGAAAGGAAATTCTCGTCAATTAATGGTGCTGGGAAAACTGGACAGCTATATGAAAAGAATGACAGTAGACCATTATCTTGCACCATACACAAAAGTTAACTCTAAATGAATTAAAGTTTTTAATGTAAGAACTGAAACCATAAAAGCCCTAGAAGAAAATATAGGCAGTACAGTCTTTGACATTGGTCTTAGCCACATCTTTTCAAATACCATGTCTACTCAGGTAAGGGAAGCAAAAGAAAAAGTTAACAAATGGGACTATATCAGACTAAAAAGCTTCTACAAAGCAAAGGAAACCATCAACAAAATGGAAAGACAACCCACCAACTGGGAGAAAATATTTGTAAATCATTTATCAGACAAGGAGTTGGTCTCCAAAGTATATAAAGAACTCACACACCTCAACAACAACAAAAATAACCAGTCAAAAAATGGGCAGAGGATATGAACAGACATTTTTCCAAGGAAGATATACAGATGGACAACAGACACATGAAAAGATGCTCAACATCACTAATCATTAGGGAAGTGCAAATCAAAACTACAATGAGATATCACTTTACACCAGTCAGAATGGCTATAGTTACCAAGACAAAAAACAACAAATGTTGGAGAGGATGTGGAGAAAAGGGAACACTCATATACTGCAGGTTGGAATGCAAACTGGTGCAACCACTAGGGACAACAGTATGGAGATTCCTCAAAAAACTAAAAATACAAATACCATACAACCCAGGTATCCCACTAATGAATATCTACCCAAACAACTTGAAATCAACAATCCAAAGTAACATATGCACCGCTATGTTCATCACAGCACTATTCACAATAGCCAAGACATGGATGCAATACAAGTGCTCATCAACTGATGATTGGATAAAGAAGATGTGGTATATACATACAATGCAACACTACTCAGCCATAAAAAGAAAAGACAAAATCATCCCATTTGCAACATGGATGGACCTGGAGGGTATTATGCTAAGTGAAATAAGCCAGACTGAGAAAGACAAACACCATATGATTTCACTTATATGTGGAATATAAACAAACATATGGACAGAGTTAACAGTTCAGTGGTTAGCAGGGGCAGGGGGATGGGGGTGGTCAGCACAGGAGGTGAAGGGGAGCACTTGTGTGGTGACAGACAAGAAATAATGTACAATGGAAACTACTGCAAATCTCAATTAAAAAAGAAAAGGATTATTTGAGAAGATTTGAACCTACTTGAGAATAAAATGTGGGTAGTTTTGTTAAATATAAAAATATACAGTTAATTTTTTAAAAAAAGATACTCCATGCAAACTGAAACAAAAAGAAAACTCATGTAGCAATATTATGTAAGATAGAATAGACTTTAAAGCAAAAACTGTAACAAGAGACAAGGAAGGGCATTACACAATGATAAAAGGAATATCCAACAGGAAGACATAACACTTGTAAATATCTTTGCCCCCAACATAGGAATATATAAATATGTAAAGCAATTATTAACAGACACAAGAGGAGAAATAGACATTAACACAATAATAGTAGCAGACTTTAACACTACATTTACATCAATGGATAGATAATCCAATTTGAACATCAATAAGGAAACACTGGCCTTAAATGACACATTAGACCAGATGGATTTAGGACATATATACAGAACATTCCATCCAAAATTCACAGAATATATATTCTTTTCAAATGTACATGGACATTCTCCAGGATAGATCACATAATAGGCCACAAAACAAGTCTCAATAAATTTAAGAAGATTGAAATAATACCAAGCATCTTTTCTGACCACAATGGTGTGAAACTCAAAATCAGCTCCAAAAAGAAAACCAGAAAAGCCACAAATATGTGGAGATTAAACAAAATGCTACAAAACAATGATTGGTCAACAAAGAAAGAAGAAATCAAAAAATACCTGGAGACAAATGAAAAGGAAAATACAACATACAAAAATTTATGGGATATAGCAAAAGCAGTACTAAGAGAGAAGTTTATGGCAATACAGGCCTACCTCAAAAAACAAGAAAAATCTCAAATAAACAATCTAACAATACAACTGAAAGAACTAGAAAAAAGAAGAACAAATGAAGCCCAAAGTCAGTAGAAGGAAGGAAATAGTAAAAATGAGAGGGGAAATAAATGAAATAGAGACTTAAAAAACACAATGGAAAAAGCCAGTGAAACTAAGAGCTGTTTCTTGGAAAAGATAAACAAAATTGACAAACCTTTAACTAGACTCACCAAGAAAAATAGGGATAAGGCTCAAATAAATAAAATCAGAAATGAAAGAGGAGAAACTAAAACGGACACCACAGAAATACAAAGAATTATGAAACAAGACAAGAAAAAGCTGCATGCCAACAAGTTGGATAATCTAGAAGAGATGGATAAATTCTTAGATCCTTAAGTCATACAACCTTTCAAAACTGAATCAAGAAGAATAGAGAATCTGATTAGACAAATCACCAGTAAGGAGATTGAAACAGTAATCAGAAATCTCCCAAAAAACGAAAGTCCAGAACTGGATGGCTTCCCCCAGTGAATTCTACCAAACATTCAAAGAAGATTTTAATACCTGTCTTTCTCAAACTCTTCCAAAATATTGAAGAGGACAGGATGCTTCCTAACTCACTCTATGAGGCCAACATTACCCTGATACCAAAACCAGACAAGGACAACACAAAACAAGAAAATTACAGGCCATATCACTGATGAACATTAATGTAAATATCATTAATAAAATACTAGCAGATCAAATACAACAATACATTAAAAAGATCATACACCATGATCAAGTGAGACTTATTCCAAGGATGCAAAAATGGTTAACATCCACAATCAGTCAATGTGATGCACCACATTAACAAAATGAAGAATAAAAATCACATGATCATCTCAGTAGATACAGAGAAAGCATTCAACAAGATACAGTATTCATTTATGATCAAAACTGTGAATAAAATGGGCATAGAAAGAAAGTACCTCAACATAATAAAGGCCATATATGACAAACCCACAGCTAACATCATATTCAATGGTGAAAAAGTGAAAGCTATCCCTTTAAGAACAGGAACAAGACCAAGATGTCCACTTTCACCACTCTTATTTAACATAGTATTAGGGGTTCTAGCCAGAGCAATAAGGCATGAAAAAGAAATAAAAGGGATCCAGAATGGAAAGGAAGAAGTAAAACTCTCACTATTTCAGATGACATGGTTTTATATATAAAAAACCCTAAAGAATCTGCCAAAAAACTATTATAAATATTCAATAACTACAGCAAAGTTGCAGGACACCAAATCAACATACAAAAGTCAGTTGCATTTCTACACACTAACAATGAAATAGCAGAAAAAGAAATTAAGGATACAATCCCATTTACAATCACAACAAGAAGAAAATACCTTGGAGTAAATGTAACGAAAGAGGTGAACCACAGACCTGTACACTCAAAATTATAAAACATTGTTGAACGAAATCAAAGAAGACACAAAGACCATGCTCATAGATTGGAACAATTAACAGAGTTAAAATGTCCATACTTCCTAAAGCAATCTACAGATTCAATGCAATCCCTATCAAAGTCCCAACAACATTTTTCACAGAAATAGAATAAAGAATTCTAAAATTTATATGGAACCACGAAATACTCTGAATAGCCAAAGCAATCCTGAGGGGGAAAAAAAAGCTGGAGGCATCACAATCCCTGACTTCAAAATATACGACAAAGCCATAGTAATCAAAACAGCACGGTATGGGCACAAAAACAGACACACAGATCAATGGAACAGCATTGAGAGGCCAGAAATAAAACTGTACATCTGTGGAAAGTTAATCTTTGACAAAGGAGCCAAGGGGGGCCAGCCCCGTGGCCAAGTGGTTAAGCTCTCACGCTTTGCTTTGGCAGCCCAGGGTTTCACTGGTTTGGATCCTGGGCGCAGACATGGCACCACTCATGAAGCCATGACATGGTGTCCCACATAGCACAACCGAAAGGACTCACAACTAAAATATACAACTATGTACTAGGCAACTTGGGGAGGAAAAGCAGGGGGGATAAAAGATTGGCAACAGTTATTAGCTCAGGTGCCAATCAACTAAAAAAAAAGAAAAAAAAGGAGCCAAGAACATACAACGACGAAAAGAAAACCTCTTCAATAACTGGTGTTGGGAAAACTGGACAGCCACATGAAAAAGAATGAAAGTAGATCATTATCTGACACCATACACAAAAATTAACTCAAAATGGATTAAAGACTTAAATGTAAGACCTGAAACCATAAAAATTCTAGAACAAAACATAAGCAGTATGCTCTTCACATTGGACTTAGCATTATCTTTTTGAATATCACGTCTCCCCAGGCAAGGGAAACAAAAGAAAACATAAATAAATGGGGCTACATCAGAACTAAAAATCTTCTGCACAGCAAACAAAACCATCAAAAAACCAAAAAGACAGGCTGACAAGTGGGAGAAGATATTTGCAAATCATATATCTGATAAGGGATTAATATCCAAAATACATAAAGAACTCATACAATTCAACAACAAAAAAACAAACAACCCAATCAAAAAATGGGCAAAAGATGTTAACAGACATTTTTCCAAAGAAGATATACAGATGGTCAACAGGTACCTGAAAACCTGTTCAACATCACTAATTAGTATGGAAATGCAAATCAAAACTACAATGAGATATTATCTCATGCCCATCAGAATGGCTATAATTAACAAGACAAGCAATAACAATAGTGCTGGAGAGGGTGTGGAGAAAAGGGAACCCCCATACACTGCTGGTAGGAGCATAAACTAGTACAGCCACTATAGAAAACAGCACAGAGAGTCCTCAAAAAATTAAGAACAGAATCACCATATGATCCAGCTATTCCACTTCTGGGTATTTATCCAAAGAATGTGAAAACATCAAGTCTAAAAGATATTTGCACCCTTATCTTCGTTGCAGCATTATTCACAATAGCCAAGACTTGGGAACAACCTAAGTGCTCATCAGTGGATGAATGGATAAAGATGTGGTATGTATACATATATATAAATACACTCACACAATGTAATACTACTCAGCCATAAAAATAAAGATGAAATCTTGCCACTTGCGACAACATGGATGGACCTTGAGGGAATTATGCTAAGCAAAATAAGTCAGAGAAAGCCAAATACCATATGATTTCACTCATAAGTGGAAGATAAACACAACAATGACAAACAAACACATAGATACAGAGATTAGATTGGCAGTTACGTTAGGGCATGGGGGAGGGATGAGGGCAAAAGGGTGTAAAGGGGCATATGCGTATTGTGACAGATGGTAATTAGTCTTTGGGTGGTGAACACGATGCAGTCTACACAGAAATTGAAATATAATGATGTACACCTTAAATTTATATAATGTTGTAAACCAATGTTACCTCAATTACAAAAAGGATTTAGTTAAAATTTTTCTTAAAAGATAAAGATCATTATCATAGGAAAAATGTCATAATGTTCCTAATTTTTTAAAAACCTTGAATAATTGTTAAAATTTACTCATTTTTATACAATATATTGCGATCATCATATGATTTTTGTTGGGCCAATTGATGATTTTAATAGATTGCCTAATATTAAACTACTCTTGATTCCTTTAATGTAAAATAATTGAATTTTAATTGTTCTGATTTATTAGCATATAACGATTTATAAGACTGCAATTTTTATTCCTGAGGAACTCAATTAGTTCTGCATTTTTCTTTTCACTTAAATTGCTGGAAGAGAAAACCAGTGTAAATGTGTCCCATTAAAAGAACACCTAAAACATGAAAATTCAGCTATCCCTCAACAAAAGGATTATTCATAGCTTCTCTAAAAATAGCAAACTCTCATTTGTCATCTTAAATTTGGTTGAATTTATATAAAACTTTATGAACACATCCATTGGAAAATAAGGTGGTATTGTATTAATTGGCAGGTTATCACGATGCCATAACACTTTCTAATACCAAGATTCTATTCACCTCAGAAGGTCTTTTCTGTGATGAAACAACTTGTTTCTAACCCAGTATATCTTTCATTAGTCAGAAAATGTATGTGGACAGAATTCTGACCAACAAAGACAGGAACGGCTGACTCAACAGCACTGTGGCTTCACATATTAGAACAGATATGAACCCTAATCTTCTAATCTGCCTGAGTCATTCAATTTTTTGTTGCTTTGCATGCACTTTTAGCTTATTTCTGAAAGTCTTTCTGTGTCCTATGCTTCTTGTTGATTTTTCTCAGGTTATTTACTATCTGTTCCACTGATATTTCACATTTGCAAAAATTTATTTTAAATTCCCTGAAGTTGAAGAGATAAAACTATGACATGTCTTCTTAAATTTTCCAGGGTATTTAAATTTTACATATCAGCCTCTTCCAGGCTTTTCACAAAGGAACATTACTTATATCCTTTTTTTAATGTGACTGCTTTCTCAGCTCCCCTACAGGAAGTAAATGAAAAAAATTGACAAGGGAAATGCCATATAATTTTTAATCAGCAATTGACAACTTCACATATTATATACCTACCACTGAAATGACTCAAGTTTTAAGATGCAAACTTTGTAACATATCAAGTGTACAAAATTAAGGAAATTATGAAGAAGCACTATCGTAGGATGCGAATACTAGGAAAGGCAATAGATCTGAGTTGTAATAGTGGCTCTCATTGACCTCAGATCACTGCATTCAGTTGTCATTTGTTTGTTCCCCTCTGTAGGACGGCTATACTACTACTGCTACAAGAATCACCCGATTGTTACGCTGTAAAGCACTGAGGAAATTTAAACTCTGCCATGAAAACAATCGAGTGCATGCTATCATATAAGCATACCAGAAAACTGTGCACATTGACCTATCTTTATATTTTGACCAGTCTGAGGACCCCTAACAGCACAGCCACCTAAAGGAAGCAGGATGTGGAAAAGTATGTTCAGATTACTCATTTTTTAAATTCCTTCCTAAATATATTATTGCTCTTCCTTTGGAATACATTAATCATATACTACTTGCTCTCTAGAAAATATAAATAAAAATGTGTCCTCTACCTTTCATAATTGCTAGAGAAATATTTATACTTTCCTTGGACAGTAACTAAGAAATATTTCCTTGAAGATACATTTTACTTATAAACTCCTTGAAGGCAGAAACCATGTTTATATATCTTGTATAACCCATAGCAACCAGGACAGGGCCTCACCCATAACATGAGGCTCCATAAATCCTTTTAAAGCTGTTCTCTCTGCTTAGAGTTAGGAATGGAAGATAAGTAAATCAAGGTTCCTATCCTCAAGGACTGACTCACACACTGTGACAATGTCTTAGATATCTGTAACCCAATGTGCTGTAATAAAGGTATGTACAATATACACGAGAGCATGGAAAATAGATTGACAAGAAACCTTTAAAGAAAAAGTGACATTTTAGTCTCAAAGGACAAATAAGAACTCACCACACACAAAAGAAGCAAAAAGGCACAGGGAGAACACGGTGCGTATAAGGTTCAGTGAGTGTCCATGTGTGAAGCACAGAGCAGGGGCAGGAAGTGGTAGAAGATGAGACAAACACTGGGGCCAGTTTGTAAGGGTCTTGTGTTCTATACGAAAGAATTTGGATTTTATCCTCTAGACAAGTAGTCTCCAAAGTGGGGTGCACTCACTCAAGAGCATATGCAAAATGATTCAGAGAAAAATCAGAACATCTACTTATCTTTTTCATCCTTCTTAACTTTGAATATTTGTTAAGTATAGTGTGTGTGTGTGTGTGTGTGTAATTTGTAAAGAAAAATACACATGGATGGTTGGCTGCACAGTCAAAATCTTTATTGATGGAGTACACAATCAAAAAATGTGAAGAAGGGCCAGGCCCGTGGCTCAGTGGTTAAGCTCATGCACTCCGCTTCGGCAGCCTGGGGTTCGCTGTTTTGGATCCTGGGTGCAGACCTACACATCACTCAAGCCATGCTGTGGCAGTGTCCCACATACAAAAAAAAAAAAAAATAGAGGAAGACTGGCACAGACGTTAGCTCAGTAACAATCTTCGTCTGGCTAAAAGAGGAAGTTTGGCAACAGATATTAGCTCAGGGCCAACCTGCCTCACCAAAAAAAAAAAGTGAAGACCTTGGTAATAAGCTACCATCAAAGGGTTTTTAAAGAGAGGTTAAAGCATCAGGTCTATATTTTAGAGAGAGAACACTGAGGTACATGTAGATGATACTTTAACAGGGAAAAGGGGAAATATTTTTCCAGCTTTATTGAGCTGTTGATATATAACATATGTAAGTTTAAGGTTTACAACATGATGATTTGACACATGTGTACATTGCAAAATGATTACCACAATAGGCTTGGTTAACACCTCCATCCCCTCACATCTCCCTCTTTTTGTGTGTGGTGATAACATTTAAGATCTACTCTCTTAACAACTTCCAAGTTGTTATATACAGTATAATACAGTATTGTTAATTATAGTCACCACGGTGTACATTAGATGCCCAGAACGTATTCATCTTCTAACTAGGAGTTTGTACCCTTTGACAATCCCCCATTTCTCTCACCCCCGAGCCCCTGGCAACCACTATCCTACTCTCTATTTCTATGAGTTCAGCTTTGTTAGATTCTGCATATAAGTGAGAACACACAGTATTTGTCTTTTTCTGTCTGACATTTCACTTAGCATAATGTCTTCAAGGTTCATCCAGGTTGCCACAAAAGACAGGATTTCCTTATTTTTTGTGGTTGAATAACATTCCATTGTATACATATGTGTATTTGGGTGGAGAGAGAGACAGACAGACAGACATTTAGGTTCTTTCCATGTCTGTGCTATTGTGAAAATGCTGCAATGAACATGGGAATGCAGATATTTCTTAAGAGGGTATTTTCATTTCCTTCAGATATATACCCAGAAGTGGGGTTGCTGGATCAAACGGTAGTTCTATTTTTAACGTCTGGAGGAACCTCCACACTGTTTTCCACAGTGGCTGCACCAATTCCCATTCCCACCAGCAGTGCACACTCCCTTTTCTCCACAGCCTCACCACCACTTGTTCTCGGCTTTTTGATGACAGGCATTCTCACAGGTGTGAGGTGATATCTCATTGTGGTTTTGATTTACATTTCCCTGATGATTACCGATGTTAAGCATTTTTTCATGTGCCTGTTGGTCATTTGTATGTCTTCTTTGGGAAAAATGTCTGCTTAACTCCTTTGCTCATTTTTAAATTGGACTTTTTATTATTTTGCTATTGAGTTGTATCAGTTCCTTATATAGTTTGGATGTTAACCCTTCATCAGATAGATGGTTGCAAATATTTTCCCCCCTTCCATAGGTCGCCTTTTTATTTTGCTGATTGCTTCTTTTGCTGTGCAGAAGCTTTTTAATTTGATGAGGTCCCACTTGTTTATTTTTGCTTTTTTAGCTTGTACTTTTGATGTCAGATCCAAAAAATCTTTGCCAAGACTAATATCAAAAAGCTTTTTTCTCTACGTTTCCTTCTAGTAGACTTAAAGTTTTTGGTCTTACATTTAAGTCTTTTATCTATTCAAGTTAATTTTTGCAAGTGTTAGAAGATAGAGATCCAATTTCATCCTTCTGCATGTAGTTATCCAGTTTCCCAACACCATTTATTAAAGAGACTATCGTGGGTCTATTTCTGGACTCTGGATTCTGTTCCATTGGTCTGTGTCTATTTTTATGCCTGTACCATACCATTTTGATTACTATAGCTTTGTAATAAAGGTTGAAATCAGGCATAGCAATGCCTGAAAAGGAGAAATATTGCAAGGAGAATACAAGAGTAGAGAGAAACCTTAGCCTTAATGGAAATTTTCCTGTCAATCATATCCTTTTGAAATATTTTAACACTTCTCCTTACATAATTACATTAGCTCATTGTTTTAGTTAGGCTAATCTGTATGGTACAAGTTTTAGTGTTTCTTCTTTGCATAAGTCTATTTTTTGCATAAATATTTTCACTAATACTACTGACTAAGTTACAAAGAAACTATGAGAAAAAACTGATCATTAGAATTTAATTCAAAAAATTCTGCGAGGAAAAGGTGTCCAAATAGTGAAATGTTTCTTCCACATAATAATGTGATTTAATATAAAGAAAATAGTTACTAATCCTAGAGGTTCAAAACCATAAAATGACAAAGAATTTAGAAATTAACCTGAAGAAATCAACTCTTGGAGTGACCTCAGCATCACGGTTGAGTGAGCTGTTTCCTTAGTCTCTCCCCGCTAAGTTACAACCAAACAGACATTCATTAACCAACAGAGGATTCCCTACAAAGCATAGTAGGACATCTGAGAGATCTATGCAGCCACACATCTGAAGGATGGGGTACTGGATCCCCAGGAAGGAGTGGAAGGAGGTGAGTAGATCCCCTCCCCATCCCCAGCAGCAGCGGTCTAGGTCACGGGTGCTCACACAGCAGGTGGTACGTGACTGTAAGAGGAGGCAGGGGAGTAGGCAGGGGAGCAGGCAGGTGTGCATGTGAATGCTTTCACTTTCGGAGTGTAGCCCATCCCATGGGAATGCTCCACACCAAGTTGTGCAGCACAGCCACCACATGGGCACGCCCACCCAGTGCAGCAGCCCAAGTGAACCACCCATTAACGTAGAGCAGGCAAGCAGTGAAAAGAAAGAGCCCCTAGCCCCACATAGTGGACCAGCTCAGCTGATCCCCAGCCAAGGGAACAGATCCACAACAGAGCACGTGCCTGTGTGTATGTGTGACGTGCCAAGCAACTGTGATCAGCAGGAGAACCCAGAGCCCTATCAGCACAACTTCCAGCAGACAAAGCGGGTTCAAAAAACACAGCTTTTTCCCCCTACCCCCAGGGGTGGCAGGTGGAATCTGCAACCTGATACTACCACTATGCACTGGCAAAAGGTCACTTCTTCAGACACCATGAAGAAATACATTAACACTCCGGAGCAGAAGGAAAATGACAAGTCTCCAGAAACCAATCCTGAAGTCATAGAAATTTACAATGTAAATGACAGTAGAAACTCCATAAGGCTATCCACTGACTTCTCAGCTGAAACCCCACAGGCTAGAAGGGAGTGGGACATTATATTTAAAGTGCCAAAAGGAAAAAACCTACAGCCAAAAATACTCTACCCAGCAAGGTTATCCTTAAGAATCCAAGGAGAGGGGCTGGTCCAGTGGTGCAGTGGTTGAGTTCGCATGTCCTGCTTCTGCAGGCCAGGGTTCGCCAGTTCAGATCCTGGGTGCAGACATGGCACCACTTGGGGAGCCATGCTGTGGCAGGCTTCCCACACGTGGAGTAGAGGAAGATGGGCGCGGATGTTGACTCAGGGCCAGTCTTCCTCGGCAAAAACAGGAGGATGGGCAGCAGCTAGCTCAGGGCTAATCTTCCTCAAAAAAAAAAAAAAAAAAAAGAATCCAAGCAGAGATAAAGAATTTCCCAGACAAGCAAAAATTAAAGGAGTTTATCGCCAAGAAACCAGTTTTACAAGAAATGCTAAAGGGACTTATTTAAGCAGGAAAGAGAAGACCACAAATAGGAATAAGAAAATTATCCCCCCAAAAAGGCAAAAAAATACAGTAAAAAAGTACAGTAAAGGTAGATCAACCACCTATGAAGATAATATGAAGGTCAAAAGATAAAAGTACTAAAATTACCTATATCAATGATACGAGGGTAATAGAAACCCATACACAAAATAAGAGTTTAGATATGATATCAAAAACATAAAATGTGGGAGGAGAGGAGTACAAGAGTAGAGCTTTTAGAAAGACATCAAACTAAAGAGACCATCAACTCAATATAGATTGCTATATACATAGATTATTATATATGGACCTCATGGTAATCACAAACCAGAAACCTTTAATAAATAGACAAGTAATCAAGAGATATACCCAGAAGTGGGATTGCTGGATCAAATGGTAGTTCTATTTCTAATGTTTGTACCAATCCTGGGTATAACAATGCTAAAGAAAGTCATCCAACCACAAGGGAAGAGAGCACAAGAAGAAGAAAGGAATATAGAAGAACTACTAAAACACCCAGAAAAAGTAACAAAATAGCAATAACTATATACTTATCAATAGCTACTTTAAATGTCAATGGGCTAAATGCTCTAATCAAAAGGCACAGGGTGGCCAATTGGATAAAAAAACAAGACTCATATATATGCTGCATAAAAGAGACACACTTAAGACCTAAAGACATTCACAAACTGAAAGTGAAGGGGTGGAAAAAGATGCTCCATGCAAATGGTAATGAAAAGAAAGCTGGGGTAGCAATACTTATATCAGACAAAATAGACTTTAAAACAAAAACTATAACAATAGACAAAGAAGGGCACTACATAATGATAAAAGGAACAATCCAACAGGAGGATATAACACTTGTAAATATCTATGCACCCAACATAAGAGCACCTAAACATGTAAAGCTATTATTAACAGACACAAAAGGAGAAATAGACAGTAACACAATAATAGTAGGGGACTTTAACACTCGACTTACACCAATGGATAGATCATCCAAAGAGGAGATCAATAAGGAAACACTGGCATTAAATGACACATTAAGCCAGATGGACTTAGTAGATATATATAGAACTTTCCATCCCCAAACCACAGAATACACATTCTTTCCAAACGCATATGGAACATTCTCCAGGACTGATGACATATTAGGCCACAAAACAAGTCTCAATAAATTTAAGAAGATTGAAATATACCAAGAATCTTTTCTGACCACAAAGCTATGAAACTAGAAAACTACAGGAAGGAAATCAGAAAAGCCCCAAATATGTGGAGATTAAACAAAACACTACTGAACAAAAATTGGGTCAATGAAGAAATCAAAGAAGAAATCAAAAAATACCTGGAGACAAGTGAAAATGAAAATACGACATGCCAAAATCCATGGGATACAGCAAAAGCAGTTCTAAGAAGGAAGTTTATAGCAATACAAGCCTACCTCAACAAACAAGAAAAATCCCAAATAAACAATCTAACAGTGCACCCAAAGGGACTGGAAAAAAGAACAACAAAGCCCAAAATCAGTAGAAATAAGGAAATAATAAAAATCAGAGTAGAAATAAATAAAATAGAGACTAAAAAATAGAAAAAACCAATGAAACCAACAGCTGGTTCTTTGAAAAGATGAACAAAATTGACAAATCTTTAGCTAGACTCACCGAGAAAAAAAGAGAGAAGACTCAAGTAAAGATGATCAGAAATGAAAGAAGAGAAATTACAATGGACACCTCAGAAATACAAAAGATTATAAGAGAATACTATAAAAAGCTATATGTCAACAAATTGGATAATCTAGAAGAAACAGACAAATCTTATAATCATACAATCTTCCAAAACTGAATCAAGAAGAAATAGAGAATTTGAATAGACCAATCACTAGTGAGGAGATCGAAACAGCAATCAAAAACTTCTCAAAAAGTAAAAGTCCAGGACCAAACAGCTTCCCTGGTGAATCTACCAAACATTCAAAGAAGACTTAATACCTATCCTTCTCAAATTCTTCCAAAATATTGAAGAGGAGGGGATGCTTCCTAACTCATTCTACAAAGCCAACATTATCCTTGTATCAAATCAGACAAGCACAACACAAAAAAAGAAAATTACAGGCCAATATCACTGATGAACAGTGATGCAAAAATCG
The DNA here is from genome assembly GCF_021613505.1 of Equus quagga. Taxonomy (NCBI): domain Eukaryota; kingdom Metazoa; phylum Chordata; class Mammalia; order Perissodactyla; family Equidae; genus Equus; species Equus quagga. The sequence goes on from NC_060277.1 coordinate 55,198,031, forward strand.
TCCACAAAATACTAGCAAATCAAATACAACAATACATTAAAAAGATCATACACCATGATCAAGTGGGATTTATTCCAGGGATGCAGGGATGGTTCAACGTCCGCAAATCTATCAACGTGATACACCACATTAACAAAATGAAGAATAAAAATCACATGATCACCTCAATAGACGCAGAGAAAGCATTTGACAAGACAGAGCATCCATTTATGATAAAAACTCTGAATAAACGGGGTATAGAAGGAAAATACCTCAACATGATGAAGGCCATATATGACAAACTCACAGCTAGTATCATTCTCAACGGAGAAAAACTGAAAGCTATGCATCAAAGAACAGGAACCAGACAAGGATGCCCACTTTCACCACTCTTATTTAACATGGTATTGGAAGTCCTAGCCAGAGCAATCAGGCAAGAAAAAGAAATAAAAGGGAAGCAAATTTGAAAGGAAGAAGTGAAACTGTCACCATTTGCAGATGACATGATTTTACATATAGAAAACCCTAAAGAATCCACTAAAAAACTTTTAGAAATAATAAATGAATACAGTCAAGTCACAGGATACAAAATCGACATACAAAACTCAGTTGCATTTCTATACACTAACAACGAAGTAGCAGAAAGAGATATTAAGAATATAATCACTTTTACAATTGCAACAAAAAGGATAAAATATCTAGGAAGAACTTAACCAAAGAGGTGAAAGGTCTATACCCTGAAAACTATAAAACATTCTTGAAAGAAACTGAAGAAGACACAAAGAAACAGAAAGATATTCCATGCCCTTGGATTGGAAGAATTAACAGAGTTAAAATTTCCATACTTCCTAAAGCAATCTACAGATTCAATGCAATCCCTATCAAAGTTTCAACATTTTTCACAGAAAAAGAACAAAGATTCCTAAAGTTTATATGGAACTACAAAAGAATCCTGATAAAAAGGAACAAAGCTGGAGGCATCACATTCCCTGATTTCAAAATATACTACAAAGCTACAGTAACCAAAACAGCATGGTATTGGCACAAAAACAGACACACAGATCAATGGAACCGAATGAGAGGCCAGAAATAAACCCACACATCTATGGACAGCTAATTTTTGACAAGGGAGCCAAGAACATCCAATGGAGAAAGGAGAGTCTCTTCTACAAACGGTGTTGGGAATACTGGACAGCCACATGCAAAAGAATGAATGTAGAGCACTATCTTACACTATATAAAGGAATTAACTCAAAATGGATTAAAGACTTGAATGTAAGACCTGAAACCATAAAACTTCTAGAAGAAAACATTGGGGGTACACTCCTTGACATCCTTTGACATTGGTCTTAGCATATTTTCAAGTACCATGTCTGACCAGGCAAGAGAATCAAAAGAAAAAATGAACAAATGGTACTACATCAAACTAAAAACCTTCTGCACCGCAAATAAAACCATCAACAAAACAAAAAGTCAACCCAACCGGGTCAGCCCAGTGGTGTAGAGGTTAAGTTTGAGCACTCTGCTTCAGTAGCATGGGGTCTGCAGGTTCAGATCCTGGGCAGGGGCCTACACACCGCTCATCAAATCATGTTGTCATGGCGTCCCACATAGAAAACAAAAATAGAGGAAGATTGGCGCACACGTTAGCTCAGGGGCAATCCTCCTCAAGCAAAAAGAGGAAGACTGGCAACATATGTTAGCCCAGGGTGCATATTCCTCACCACACACACACACACACACACACAACCACAGACAACCTAACAACTGGGAGAAGATATTTACAAACCATCTATCTGGTAACGGTTTAATATCCAAAATATACAAAGAACTCATATATCTCAACAACAAAAAAACAAATAACCCAATCAAAAAATGGGCAGAAGATGTTAGACATTTTTCCAAAGAAGATATACAGATGGCCAACAGGCACATGAAAAGATGTTCAACATCAGTTAATTATTATGGCAATGCAAGGCAAAACTACAACGAGATGTCACTTCATGCCCATCAGAATGGCTATAATTAACCAAACAAGATAAAACAAGTGTTGAAGGGGATGTGGAAAAAAGGGCACCCTCATACCCTGCTGGTGGGAGTGCAAACTGCTGCAGCCACTATGGAAAACAGTATGGAGATTCCTCAAAAAATTACAAAAAGAAATACCATATGATCCAGTTATTCCACTTCTGAGTATTTATCCAAAGAACATGAAAACACGAATGCATAAAAATGTACGCACCCCTAAATTCACTGCAGGATTATTCACAATGACCAAGACTTGAAAACAACCTAGGTGCACATCAAGGGAAGAATGGATAAAGAAGATGTGATATACATCAGATTGGCTATAATTAATAAGACAAGAAATAGTAAGTGTTTAAGAGGATGTGGCGAAAAGGGAACCCTCACACACTGCTGGTGGGAGTGCAAACTGGTGCAGCCATTATGGAAAGCAGTATGGAGCTTTCTCAAAAAGTTAAAAAGAGTAATACCCCAAAACCCCATCTATCCCGCTACTGGGTATTTATTCCAAGAACACGAAATCCTCCCCGGCGGCCCCACCCCTCCGCGCTCCGCCCAGGGGGCCCCCCCGCTCCTCCCCGGCTCCCCCCCCGCGTCCCCCCCTCTCCTCCCCGGCTCCCCCCCGCTCCTCCCCGGCTCCTCCTGGGTCCTGCCCTGCTCCTCCCCGGCTCCTCCTGGGCCCTGCCCTGCTCCTCCCGCTCCTCCCCGGCTCCTCCTGGGTCCTGCCCTGCTCCTCCCCGCTCCTCCCCGGCTCCTCCTGGGTCCTGCCCTGCTCCTCCCGCTCCTCCCCGGCTCCTCCTGGGTCCGGCCCGGCGGCGCGCAGGGGGAGGCCTGCGGAGACGCACACACCCCAGGTTCTGAAGGCTGAATCAGGTGACAGTGCCCAGGTTAGGCTGTCGTGACCTCCAAAAGCGGCAATTTCATAGGCCTCGGCAGTACGCTTCCACTTACTGCTTTTCCTCCTCCAAAGCGATTCTAGGGACAACAGGCAGTCACGGCGGACGGTGCCAGGTTGTCAATAATCACGGCACTTTACTACGGATAACAGAGCGTCGCGTCGGCTGCGCCCCGTCCCCCGCCCAGATTCGATCCGCGCCCTCCCCGCAGCTTGTGCGACGCCCGGGCCCTGCCCGCCTCCAGGCTGCCGCTCACCCCGCCCCGGAGCGCGAACCGCCGCGGGCGGCACTGCCCCTGAGGCCGCGGCGCCCGACAGCCCGAGCCGGCCGCAGCTCCCAGAATTCCGCCGACGCGCCCGGCCTCCCCGGAGCTGCCCTAACCTAAGATGGCGGCGGGCGGAGTCGGCGTGCCCGCCTCGGGGCGGGGCGGGGCCGGGCCGGGGGCGGCGCCAGCTCCGCCGGCAGCCTTGGGCTGTCCGGGAGGACCTCTCCTTTCCGCCAGACACGTCGCGCACCTGCTCTTCTGCAGCATGATGAGGTCCCCGGGTCGGGAACCGGCCCCCAGCGATGGCGAGGAGGCTTCGGACAGCACGCCGCTCCTGCAGGGCGCCTGGCCGGCGGAAGGCGGTGAGCAGCCGGAGGCCCGGGGCTCCGGGCGCGCGGTCCCCGTGCGCGGCTGGCCAGAGTACCTGCGCTCTGGGCCGTGGGGCGGGGGGCTCGGGGAGGGGAGCCCAGTCAGGGTCCTCTCAGCCCCGCCTGCCCCGGGGTGCGGGCCCGGGCGGGGGCCGCGAGGCCGCGGGCCGGGCTGCAGGCTCGGGTGGGGCCTCGGCAGGCGCAGTCCCGCGGGCCTGGGCTCCTGGCGATCTTCGGTCGGTCGGTCGGAGCGAGCGGGGGACCTCGTGGAAGAACCAGTTGGGGCAGAATCTGCAAATCGGTGGGCCAAGGGCTGGACGGAGCCGCTGGCTCTTCCCCTTGTCACCGCCGGGTTTCCGCAGTGCCTGTCCGCCAGCACGTGATCTGGTGCTCCTCGGGCGAGGAGGGGGGACAAAAAAGGACTGAAGTTAACATTTGTGAGTATGCGGAGGACAATTACTGCATAACCCAGCGAATATCTTGAAATTGTGCAGTAAAAGATTAAAAGTAGTGCACAGATTTTTTTTTTTTCGTATAGCATTCTCCGATTTAAATTAGGAAACGGTTTGGTTATCCTCAAGGTAGGATATCTCTAGAGCTCTACGGTACGTTGCCAGAGGTCCTGCGATCGGAGAGAAGGTACTTCGCAACTCATCTTCCCTGAATTTGGGAAGATTAAAATATTTTGCTATTTGATACTTGTGTAATGTAACTTCTGTAAAAGTAATTAAACCTGAAGAATAAGTCAGTTTTAAAGATGTGAGCGTGAAAAAGAGTTGAATTAGAAATTTGACTTTTGATGACCAAAACTAGTGTGCGTAGTCCTGTGGTATCTTTTGTATTTGTTTTTAACATTACCGGATGGTGGGAGTGGAGGTGGCAACGTTTTAGCCCCATCCAGCAGCTGAGAGCTTATTTTAGTGGACGCCCAATGTAAATACCGTACCATAGTGACGTTATACCTGGAAGCTGTGTTTAGTTCTGTAAACTGATCTTTTCCTATGGCATATAGTGTTAGATTTCTAAAATCATTTTTGTAAAATAGTCTACTATGGAAATACAGAAACAAATGCCATGGTAAAGATATTCCCTAGAGACTATTATATTCTGTTGAAATTTGGGGAAAAAAATATATATATAAAATCAAATTTTAGCTCAAATGTTAGACATCACTGGTTGTCAGCAAAATGCAGATTAAAACCACAGTGAGCCATTACACACCCACTAGAATGGCTAAAATTAAAAAGGCTGAAGACACCAAATGTTGGCAAAGAGATGGAATAACTAGAAGTCCCATACATTACTGGTCAGAGTGTAAAATGGTGGAACTACTTTGGAAAACTGTTTGGCAATTTATTTTAAAGTGAAACATACATTGCCATAATACCACACAATGTTTTTAGTAGCTTTCTTCATAACAGTAAAAAACTGGAAATAACCTAGATATCCATCAACAGGCAAATGGGTAAACAAATTGTGGTATATCCATACAATGGAATGCTAGTCAATAATAAAAAGAAACTACTGATACGCATAACAATGTGGATGAATCTCAAAAAAACACTGAGCAAAATAAGCCACCATAATAAAGCACAAAATTCAGCTCTGTGTCTGGAGTGCTGTGAGCAGGAGGACATGAGAGGAGCACTAGGAGAAGAGAGATGGCGAAGATAAAGATGGGTTTAACAACTTGATAGGAGGTGCCAAGGGTTACCTCATTGACTGTGCATGTCCTAGCTTTAGTAATAGTGTCTACCATGTCCAATCTAGTAGGGGAAACAAGACCTTTGGTTATATTTTTAATTAAATTATGTTCTGTATATTCACTGCACAGTTAAGAAGGTGTGGGTGTTTAAGAAAAAAACCTTTCCATCCAGAATTAGTTTTTAAAAATTTTAGTGCCTGAAGGAGTAAATCTTTAGCAGTCTTTAAAACTTCTCTTTCCATACGTATGTATTCATTTTATTTATCTTGTATATTTGTTTCTGGAACAGACCAATATGAAATTAGCTGTACCTTATCTGTGCTTAAGTGTATAATTTTGTTTTGCAGAAGAGGAAGGCTGATAAAATGACAGTCATAAAATTATACAGCAGTAAAAAGAGCACAGAGACTGACTGCCATCTGGTGGCGCATCATTTTGTACGTAGACAACAGACGGCCGGGGAGGTTAAGTTCCCAAAGATTGCGTGTAGCCATATTAAGAACTAACCTGAGAGTTATGGATTTTAGTCCCATCCTCCTTCCTTGACACAACCCTGCCATATTTGTGTTATATTTGAGAAATTCCTATTTGCAAAATGCTTAATCATTTTTACTTGATCCTTCACAAATTTGAAAGTTCCCCACTCCACCATGAGTAAGAGGACACGGTTTTAAATTATGCATAGTTTAATTTATTAAGAGAGCTAAAGTTAGGATATGTTTCTTTCGTGTTAGTTATGAATTTTTAATTCAAGTTGATAGAATAGGACAGAATTCTCAGTGACGCAACTATGGTTTGCCTGTCAAGCATTTGCTTTTACTTAACTTGGTGAATTTCAGAGATGGATCCTAAAATGATGGGGGAAGGGTGGCTTCATGCTGATAAACAATAGGAAACCTATAGATTTTTGTGCCTAATTTAGGTAGGAGAAAGGGCGGGGATTGGGCAAGGAAGAGCAAAACTTCCCCTCCCACACATAAAAATTTTCACCCTCACACTTTCCACCATTTGAAGGTTTACTTTTGTATGAATGAGAAGAGTCTTGTATTCAGTTAAGTGGATTTTCAAAATACTGTTGCATCAAACATGTGCTCATTCGTGTTAGGAGAAATCAGCTTCAGGGCTTCTGAGACATTTCTTTGTGTTTAAAGGCAGAGCGGGGATCTGGAGCCAAAGTGCCTACCTGCCAAACTCAGCTCCACCAGCTGGCCAGCTGTGTGAGAGTGAGCCATTCCCTCACCTCTTTATGCTTCCTTATCAAGGAGTTAGGGAGCGTATCGTGCCCAGATTACAGGCTTGTTGTGAGGATGAAATGGGCTGGTGGAAAGTGCTTAGAATAGAGACGGGCCTGCAGTAAGTGTCAGTGACCATCATACCAGTGAAGACACTTGGATTGTGCATCTCCCAGAGAAGCTGGGCACCGCAGAATGAGGCCCCTTCTTCACTGTCACACGCTATTGGAACTTGTGATTTTCTAGCTTATAGTCGTGCATCCTGTGCTTTGTTTTCATTGGTTTTGTTTTTTGCCTCTACTATTCCATTATGAGGGTTGCAGTCAAGGTTCGGTTACACAAGCATTGTTTCACAAATATGCTTTGTGTGCGTGTATATAGATTTACACTACAGTATGAAGTGCTGGTAGAGAGCAACCAACCGTATTACAGATGAAAGCAAACGGCGTTGGGACATGTTATGGTAGTCAGTGTTAATACTGAAGTGACTGAGTCCATTTTAAGGGAATTTGGTGTTTATATAAAGGGGTATTAATTTGGGAGCTAGGAACATATAAGGGTTTATCAGGAATTAATTATGCATAAGGCAGGGTAAGACTAGTTGAATATTACACTTTTTAAAAGCAGAACTTATTTTATCCATTTTAGATAGGAAATCTGTTTTAATGCAATTCCCTGGCCAAGGGCGCTCACAATCCAGTGCCCCACCTCTGGAGAAGGTCCTCATCTTTGTGTAGGTCTGTGCCCCTAACCATGGATTTTCCACCTCAGTCTCAGCCTCTCACTGCTCAGTACCTCCTTGCTCCTCACCCAGGCGCGTTCCTCCCCACTGCCAAACCCTTCCACAGTGAATTAATGCCTGACATCCTCAGGTTTTCATCAGCCTCCCTTCACTGCCTGCACCTCCTTGCTTCAACAGAAACCTGGCCTTCTGGGCATACCACTCTCACTGCTGTCACCAGCGGTGATTATTTTCTCTTGCCTTGTGCTATTTGATGAGATTGACTCCTTCTTAGTCCATGTGGTTTCCAATAATTACCCCTCCACTCTCGGTGCCTTTGGACTAGACCACTTTTCCCCTACATTGTTGCATCTTCTCCCCACTTCTGGCACTTTGCTTCATTCATTAAAGGCTTTGCCAGCAGACACACTTTTTCTTTTTGCCATCTTCTACACTCTAATTCCTGCCATTATCTTGAGTGACTCCTCATCCAACACCATGTCCCCTCAGTTCTTTGGACTCCTACATGTCTAATGACTTGCTTGCCTCCTTCGGTCACCCCTTGGACCTTGTCATCTCCCATAATTGCTTTAAGTACAACTAGGCTTCCTTCCTACTTCTCCGCATAACTACTCTACTTTGACCACTCTCTGACTTCATCTGGACCTTCCACCCACTGACTCCTCATTTTTTTGTGGAAAGATTCACACGTATACAAAAGTAGAGAGAAAATTCTCTTTTATCTATTGTCAAGAGTACTTCAGGGGCTGGCCCCGTGGCTGAGTGGTTAAGTTCACACGCTCCACTTCGGCAGCCCAGGGTGTCGCCAGTTCGGATCCTAGGCGCAGACACGGCACCGCTCATCAGGCCATGCTGAGGCGGCATCCCACATGCCACAACCAGAAGGACCCACAACTAAAATACACACCTGCGTGCTGGGGGAATTTGGGGAGGCAAAAAAAAAAGAGTACTTCATAGGTAGAATTGTGGATTTCAATCAAGTGACACCTCTCTACTTTTAAGCCTCCAAAATGTTTGCATACCAGCCCTCCCAGACACAGTTCTAGGCACTGGAGGTGTACAGCAGTGAGCAAGACAGAAGAAGAGCTCCTGCCCTCCTGAGCCTTTGTATTCTAGTGCTCATTTTCCCAAACCATTACCCCCTTCCATTTTACTTCTTCTTGGGTTGGAATTACAGTATTTTCTTGTCCATACTCTAAATTTCCTTGCTCTCTGCTTCGTCACCACATCATCTCACTGCCAGCTGTCTGCTTTCCCAGTGCCTGCCTCTGAGTACAGGCATGCAGTGGTTCAAGGTCACACACCAGGGCCGATTGTGCCCACCAGTTTGGGCTGGGTGTCTACTCACTCAGCAATCCGATATGTTTCACTGGGAACTTCACACCCCCACTCTCTTCAACAACTTCTTACTTCTTTTCCCAATTCCTAATTTCTCACAAATGAGAACCTCAATTCCTAACAAATTACTTCAATTCCTAATATCCAGAAAAAGCAATAATAATAACAATTCACAATTATTGAAGGCTTATTACGGGTACCAACTCAGTTAATCCTTATAATAACCCCTTTTATTGACAAAATGCTTGAACTAATACTGAGCACATAATAAGTGCTCAATAAATATTAGCTATTATTTTTTGTTAGGAAACTCAGTACCCACTGTGCCACTTACTACAGTACCACAGTCCCACCACGTCAGATCTTGGAGTTCCCACTCTTCCTGGGCTCATCTTTTTCCCTCCTTCTGTACCTGCTGCTGCCTTTCTTGTATTGCTCTCCCTCCTCTCACCTGCCTGGTCACTTCACGTTCATTGATGAAGACTTTGTGCAAATGTTTTCTCCAAGAGGCCCTCACACACACACACACACACACACACACACACACAAGCAAATTAATGTGACTCTTTTGTCCCTTGTTAGACACGTATGTAGCAGCTTCTTTTATTGGTATAACTTTGTCCAGGGTGAACAGGAAAGGAACTCCCTTTCCTGAGTGTCTACTCTACTGCCCTACACCATTTCATTTGATCCACCACAACCCAGTGAGGTGGATGCTGGTCGCCTCACTTTAGAGCTGAGCAACCTGAAAGTGAAAAGTAGTAAGTCACTTCCCCAAAGACACACTGCCAGTGAAAGTTAGAACTGAAATTCACTCCTGGGCCTGCTTCACCCGAAATTAGCCTGTGTCCTTTCAGCTACGCCTATTCCACATTCCTAAGTTTATACCATATTTTAGCAGCTGATGTTTGGATGGGTGCTCTGTTCGTTATGCAAGCATGGTTTTGCTTTGAACTCGATTTCAATGTGGCGGATGCTTAATGGCTGTTCTCTTTGTCACGCAAGCATGGACCAACTGCAAACATGATCCAGAGTCAGACATGTTTTGCTCTGTCACCATACTTTCTTGAAATGAAATCTTTCTGACTGATCTGTAATCAACAACCATTCTTATAAAGCTAGAAATCATTTATTTTTAATATTTCTTGAAACCGCATAGTCATATACTTTGACATCTATATTGGCTTTTTATTTTCTGATTTTTGACTGTGCCCCAAAAAGTTAAAGTTGCCCATTCATAACTTCTTCTAGGTGAGATTTTCAGGTAATATCACGAGTAATTGAAATCATTTTGCTTACCTTTCCTTCGCTTCTCAAGCTTCTAGCCCCACATCCTATCCACATGATAATCATATCGTAGTCCAAATCAAGCATCACATGGGGAGAAACTGGTAACATACAGTAAAACAAGGTCACTGCAAATAAGGACAGAATGGAGTAAAACCTTACAAGTCAGAGTAGCATAAAATAAAGTGTTTAGAAAAAGAGAATTTCTGATAACTCCACCCCTCCCTCTCACCTACTCCCACATCTAATATGTAGGCAAGGCCGTCAGTTCTGCCTTTAAATTTTATCTCAAATCTGCCCATTTATCTCCATGGCCTCTGCCTCATTCTAGTTTAAGCCACCCTTGTCTTGACCTGGAAAACTACAATAGTCGCTGAAGTGATCTCCCTGTGTCTGCATCCCCCACTGTCACACTTCTCCCCCTTTGTCGTCTCCACGCAGCACCCAGAGAAGCTCTTGACACCAAAAATCACTCATCACTCCTCTGCTGAGATAGGTAATGAGCTTTGTAAATAGTACCTTAGCGAAGCAGACGGTGTGTAAATCTGGATTTTTCTTGCTCCAAATTACTCAAAGTAACACATTTTAAGTGCCCAAATTTGCCAAGATTATGAGACCCCAGACCACACTTCTGTGCATTATTGTCTGACACAGAGCGATGATAAAGAACTGTGCTCTCCTATAAAGCATGCCTTGCAGTATCCGGACTGTCCTGAACTAGACAGCTACCCATTCGGCTGGAGCAGAGAGCAAATGTGTCTAGATTCAGGTAATGCACACGGTGTGAATAGAGCCTCAGAAACCCTGTTCTCACAGGCCTGGACCTAACTGTGGCGATAGTGCCGTCACTCTGATAGCCGCCCCGCTAAGGAAGAAGTCAAGAGTGCCAGAGGAAAAGTTCTCTGTTAAAGATGTAAATCTGGCACAGAGGAGAAACAGTGACAGCAGTTGTTAAGTGTGTGAGGGCTGGTAGAAAAGTGAGTTAGATCATAGTATATTAACATATCCCTAAATATAGTTGTGCCTTATTCATTAACGCTTCAGTCTGAAAGGTTACCGAGACCTTTGTACTCTGAAAAATGTACTCATGTTTGAGGTTGGGCGAGTGAAATCACAAGGATTCCTGAGTAGGAGAGAACACACATGTATAATGTTACTATGTCATTTCCAAATAAAAGCACAAATATATTCATATATATGTATTTAACTTTAACTTATTACTAAATGAAATAGATGTTCGTACCTTTCAACAGCTACTTACCAAACACTCTGTGTTTACCACACTTAAAGGTGTAAGACCCTGGATTAGCCGCTTTCTCTTTGTCACTAAGGGGTCTGTCACACTAGTCAGCTTCCTGAAGTCCCATCCCCTCGTCATTTCTGCAACTCAGTAAAAGAAGAGAAAAGAAAATATATGCATAAGATTAAAGTTATAATTAGAGTAAAAAATAAGTCAGGCTCCTCCTCTCACGTGGTCCTTCTCTCATTGGTCCCTCCAGCCTGCTCTGCCTCCCCTTTCCATTGTTGTGGTGCATTCCCTTATTTTCCTTTTTGCTCGGGGCCCTTTAAGCATGATCAACTGAGCAACTGTCACAGAAGTTGCAACTGTCGTAGATTTTGCAAGTTTGCTTATGGATTCTTAAACACATTTAGTTTAGGAGAGCCCTAACTATTAATCATGGCTTCTGATTCAAGCCCAGCCTCTGAGGATACTTTTCAAGGTAAGAATTTGTGGAGAGGGTTTTCGTGCGCTAGCTTCGACTGTGCATTTTGTGTGCTGTGCTATGTTTATGGTGGGCTGGCCACCAACCCATGGTCAGCAGTACACGTGCTGTGCTATAGTGAGCACTCGAGTACTTACTGGCCGTGTTTTAGAGAGTTTTTCAGAAATAATGATGCCATTAAACCCCCTTACCTACTTTCTCATATTTTGCCAGCCAACAGAAACTGGGGATTCAGTTTTGACTCTGGAATGGAGATTTTTCTGAGCAGAGTTCATAAAGTTCCTGCCTCCTAGTTTTAAGAAACTGTCTTACAGGTCAGGCTCTCGTGTCTTAAATGTGTATCAAAACTACAGATACTGGGAACAGATTCTCTCTGATAAATGTTTTTAGATATGCTTAATCTGAGAATATTCTCAGAAAAATATTCATGGTTTATGAATTTGTGCACTTCTGAAAGGTCATCTTTCAGTGATTTGGAGAGTATCATCTGTTATTCTTTTAAGGAGAGTTTTCCCCTAATCTTTCTTTCAGCTCCGGTGTGCTGCTCTGCTCGTTACAACTTAGCAGTTTTGGCCTTTTTTGGGTTCTTTGTTCTCTACGCGTTGCGTGTGAATCTGAGTGTTGCGCTGGTGGATATGGTCGATTCAAATACAACTTCAGCAGATAACGTAACTTCCAAGGAGTGTGCAGAGCATTCTGCTCCCGTGAAAATCCTTCGTAGTCAAACGGTAAGTGATATTTTTTAAGCAAACAATCTTAATCCTAAAATACGTCCAAGTAAAGGTATTGAAAGGCCTTTCTGTATCCTCCAGAAACCACGAACACTTTCTTCATGTCCCCTCTGAGGCGCTGTCTTTTGTGTTTTCCCGGCATCTGGTTGAACAGTAACTTGTCACTATAGCTCCTGTGGCTGTGCTGTAACGCACATTTTGAAAGTTGTTTTTCACTTTCTTCTATTAACATACCATCCTTGAAGAGAATTTGGAAAAACCTGTTTGGCGTAACCAGAAAATTGAGTTGTTTTAGATGTTGCTAAATAGTTTTTGTAGGACTATTATTTTAGTAGCTGTTTTACTTACAAGATTCCTGTGGAAGGACAGCTTAGATCATCTCAACTGCAGAATGAAAGATAAGAATGGGGGCATTCTTTTCCACAATTTACACATGCCGAACCTAAGCTACTTAAATCATTTTGCCTGCCTCATGTTATAGTGGAATTGATAAGTGTGCGTTTATCATTTGTTCAAAATTGAACTTTACAATCTTAAAGTATTTTATTTTGCTTATCACACGAGGAGACAGTACAGAGAGAAGGACTGGTGTCCTTTGTTACGAGTCTGTTTTTGTCCATTGTCGGTGCTTGCAGAGGAATGGATCACACTTGGGCATGTCTCCTCCGCCCTTTACAAACAAGAGCGTCAGGCAGGGAAGAGGTTTTCTCCCAGACGAGCACACAGACAAAATAATGACTTGTCAAGAATGTTTATGTCTGACTTCAGTACCGTAGCTGAATACATATTTGGGTGCACGTCACCCACTTTCCCCACTCCACCCCGTGACCTGTAATTGCTGGACAGTTCATGCAGTCCTAGAGTACTCCGGATGAGCCACAAATTGGTAGCTAAACAAGGATAATTAAGGATTTGCTTTGTGTCTCTCCCTTTGGCGAGAGCTTTGCTGATCCAGCTCCTTTTCTTCACCTGCCTTGTGTCGACAATAGAAAGAAATCCTGGAACGGTTCTTGACACCTTGCCTCGATTATACAGCTCCAGGTGTTAAAGATGTCAGATATTCAGATCAGTCCCTAAATCTTCACTATTACCTTAGTATGTGCTGCTGCTAATTCAAGGACATTTCCTAGTCAGGGGTAGTTTATGGCTTTGTTTAAATTCTTGCCCTTTTGTATTGTTCTATATGCTTCTTCAAGTGCTGGGTCTGAAATGGGGGAGATATTAATGATCTATATCTATGCATACTAATAGCCAACATTAAGTGAACCCTTAGTGTGTCAGGCCTGCTTTCATGTGCCTTTGTCATTTGTTCTTCCCAGATCACAAGTCCAGTAAGGAACAGAGCTGGGCTTGAACCCAGGCCTGTCTCACAAGCCTGGTTCAGCCACTGCAGTCCCCTGTTTAGTAGCTTTCTGCATTAAGCCTGTCCCTCTTGTTTGAGGCTTGTTGGTCGTGGTCCCTACAAAGCCTCTACAACTCATTTGATAGCCTAGCTTATAAAATAGCAGGCCTTCCTGAGGTTTATAGCTTTCAGTTATTCCCCATTCAGTCCTGGAAACTGCATGTCTGTGTCATGGTGACTTACCTGCCGAGTGGAAAGTTTGCACGTGCTTCAGTCTAAAACGGTGCTTCAGAATTGCGTGTATGTGTACTTACATGCCAGTGAAAGAAAGAAGCTGTTTAGTAAAGGTCTTAAAAGCTGGTTTTTCTCCTGCTGCTCTTTCTAGGGTAAAAGGTACCAGTGGGATGCAGAGACCCAGGGGTGGATTCTCGGCTCCTTCTTTTACGGCTACATCGTCACGCAGGTTCCTGGGGGCTACATTGCTCGCAAAGTCGGGGGGAAGCGGCTGCTGGGGTTTGGGATCCTTGGCACTGCTGTCTTCACCCTGTTCACGCCCATTGCCGCAGATTTTGGAGTTGGAGCTCTCGTTGTGCTCAGAGCACTAGAAGGACTTGGAGAGGTAATTTTTTTCTGTCTTTTGTTTTTCTTCTTACCCTATATCATCTCCTTGCCCATTCTTTGGTACGAATATGAACCTAAAATTGACATTGGAGGATAACAGGGATTTATTCTTTAATTAGAAAAATGATTAACTAGAAAATAACCCAAGTAGGTTTTGTGTGTGGTCAGTGAAGTCTCAAGTGGGAGTGATGCGGGGACGGTGAGCCGAGAAGTCGAAAGAAAAATTTCTTGGACTCTCAAGGTCTGGCAGTAGTGCTCTTTTATTTAGAAAATCGTGTGGAATAGCGTGGGGACAGACGCATGGGCAGTAAAGAGCTGCTGCCCTGAGTTGAGGGTTAGGGCTAAATTTATAAGGCAGGGGTACGTGACTTATTTTTACTGGAAAAAGAAAAGATGATGTAAAAAGTCATTAAATGATTTCAGTGCAGACGGGGTCTGGTTATTGTGCGGTCGTATAACTTTAGATACGAATCTGGTCATATAGATCGGCATGTAGGTGAGGATGCCCTGGGCTTCTCTCCCTGGGGCAGCCCTAATTCATACCATAAAATCCACCGGGTCATATAGTTCGGCATGTAGGCCAGGTCACCTTGGGCTTCTCTACCTGGGGCAGCCTTAATCCACACCATAAAATCCATCGGGTCATATAGATTGGCATGTAGGCCAGGTCACCTTGGGCTTCTCTCCCTGGGGCAACCTTGATCCACATCATAAAATCCCCCCTGAACCCATTTGGCCCCAAAATCTTTTGGGGATATGGATGATGGTCAATCTTCTGTAACTACTTCCGGCTGTACAAAGTCGTAGAGCTGTCCCTAAATGGGGCCATAGGTATAGGAAGGAGGTTCAGCGGACCGGAAGGCTGCACCCGTGGAGTCCAAGGCTGACAAGGTGTACAGATCCTCTGGAGACGAGAGAATCGTTTGACGAGAGGTGGTCCAGGAGGTGAAACAGTGGAAGACAGAGCAGGTCCAGCGCTGTTGCAGGTTGGGTAGGTTAGCAGGAGGAGATATAGTAAATGTAGTTCTACCCTGCATCCAGACGAAGCCTAGGGGGCATCGTCCAATCCATCCAGGTGGTAGCCAAGGCCATAAGTGGGAGCCACATAACTACTGAGTGCCATTAGGGGCTAACCAACGTATGCTGGGCCGCCTATCCCAGTTAGGCCCAAACCAATCAGTATTTTTTTAAGGCTATGATATGAGAACACATGTAACGGGGAATTTTCCCCATAGGTCAGGTGCTATTAGGCCATGTATCACAGGTGTGATTGGTTTGTTCCCAACATAGAGTGGCCTTTTGACTGAGTTGACCACTAATAGGAGTGAGCCAAATATATTCGTCCCAAATTTGATATAGTCCATCCTGTGTGTATCGATAAGTTGGGGACTTTACCTTTGGAACTTGTTGTTTATGATCCACCTGTGACAAGGCAAATCTAGTTAGTATTTGGGCAGTAGTATTGAAGGAAAAGGTTTGATTGTGGCCAGGGAGCTCCCAGGTATCAGAGATGGATGGCCACAAGGAGACATTATGATTAGTAATAGATGAATCTTGTAGAAAAGAAGAGCTAGAATCTAATATCCATGAATGCGTACTATAGCTTCTGCTGAAACATAATTTTTTCTCTCTAAAATCACCCTCATTTTTACAAAAGATAGGCAAACTAAGATTAACTGGTTTGCAAAATAAGTGTAGTTTCAATAAAACTTGATCCAAGTATTTACATAAGTGCAGCAAGAATAGCAATTGATTATACAGGCTCTTTTAAATCTGCTTTGCTGGAATTTTTTTATGAGGAATCTCAGATTGAACTGTAAAGGCCTCTCGAGGCCAGAAAAGCCAAGCCAAGGACTTGCCATCAGATTTTGCCTGCAATACCTACAAGTTTGGGTGGACTCCTCTCTTCTCGAGGTCCCCCAAAATATTCTGAGGTTCCTTGCACCTGCCAGATAAGCAAGCTTCCTTACTTACCAGGCAAGATTGCAAGAATCTCTGTAAACAAGGTACCAGGCCCATATTTCCAAGTGGCTTTATTTCCAGAAAGTCCAATCTTTGTTCCTGAAAAGCTGTCTTGTCATGTCTGAGCCTGTATGTTTCTCTCAAATATGACATTCCAGTCAAAGCTTTGGTAAGATAACCAACGTGTCCTGTTATAAGGAGAACAGATTCTTAGTGAACTTATGCAATAACTATCTTACCACGAAATAATCATACTCACAAAGAGTTTCCAAATTCTGGAGGGATCAGGTAGGGAGAAAAAGATAAATGTTTCAGTTTTGCTCATAAAGGTATAATTTCACTAAATTGCTGTAAGTCATAGTTAGCATAAGAGAAAAGATTTCCTTAAATCTGAGAAATTAAAACTCAACAATATTTCCAACAGAAGTCATAAAAAAATTATAATCATCCTCATCAGTTCACACAGTCCTGTATAATCAATTCTTGAACCTTAATCTTCTGTTAGCAGGTCTATGAGCTCAGTTTCTCCGTTAGAATTCTCTAATTTCTTACCCAGTTCAGTTTTATAATCTGAAAGTTTATCATAAACCTGTAGTTTAGAACCTTGTGTCAGAATCCTTTCCAGGAATTTCTCTGAAGACGAAAAATATTGGCAAAAGCAAAAAGCATCAGAGTAAAACAGCAACTATCTGCAAATGACAAAAGACTCAAAAGGGCAATTGACAAAGAAACTTAGCTACTTCTGTGACATACAACACTTCTAGACAATAGCTAGAATTATGACTGATAACCAGGACAGATCAGAATTTTAGGAATGCTATATAATTTTAAGACACCTGTATTAATAGCATTTACCCACATAATACCACCTAAGGAAGTTTATCATCACTTATCTGACAATGCTTCCCATGTAGTTTAATAGACCAAATAAGCCTAATTAGTTTAGTATTTTCCTCCTTATAGGAAGAGAGAGAACAAATTTCTTTGAGAAGTCTCAGGGGCCCTCTGAAAATCCTCAGAGAAATTTTTCTTCCATCCACCAGGTCAAAAGAAAGCCTTCATTCAGGATGTGAATATTTTTGAGGGAGAAGCTTGTCAAAAATATCAAAAGTTTTTAAAACACTCGTTCAAATAGGAAACAACACTCACTGTGAAACAATGCTCAGGTATCCATTCAAAGAGACAACAGAAACAGTCAAGAGCAAAGAACACAGTCAAAAAATTTTAGGAGAGACCTCTTTCTTTCTGAATATAGGAAATTATTTTAACAAAACATAGATTTTTATCTCTTAGGTAGAGTTAGAGCAGGCCAAAAGTTCAAGAAAATTATCCTTCGAGAGAAAACCAAATTTTAATTTCTGCACCAGCTTATTTTTAACATTAAAACTCATTTACTTAATTAGATTTACTTTAATCTTAGTCTACTTGAGCAGGTGTAAAACTCCTTTCTGAATTTCTCTTTCACAAACCTTCCTCAACTTTCTTTTGCCTTCAGAATTTGTCCCATGCTTGCTTTCTTCCCTTCTAGTACATTAGGACAAATTTATCTTTCTTAACCCAACAAACAAAAATACTTCCATTCTTTATACCCTCCTTACTGAAAACATACATTTTAACTTTCCTTGAATACAGAGCTGTTTTCCTTATTAATTTCCAGTAGCTTCAGTTATATATGTTAATTAGAACTTTTAACCCTTAACAGACCCTAGTGGACGCTAAAAAGGTAAGCAATTACGAATTGTCTTTTATATCAGCATTCTAAACACTTCATAATTTCTGGAAACACGCCGCTTTACAGTAACAGACCCAAATACTTTTAGCCTTTCTGCAATAAGAAGCCAAAAGTAGATAACTTAGATATGTTTAGCAATAATGTTTGTGTTCTATCCAATCCAAAGATGACCCAGATACTCAGATTTTTATCATTTAACTTAACCTGGCAAAACTCAAGATTGCTATCAAAAAGAATTTGGAAGCTCTTTTTTTCCCCCCGAGTATACAGACCATAAAACAGATATTGTACCCACTTTTATCTATTTAAATTATTTGTTTCCAACAATTATGTTCAGATTACCTACGAAAACGTCATGAGACATTAGACAAAACTGGTCCTCATTTAAAGCTATTATTTTGCTGACAAATTTCTAACAGACATGAACTTATTTGACTAGTAAACCCAGGCTGCATGCCTGCATCATATGCAAATACCAGCAGCTCTGACAGCAAGACTATTTTCAATCAAACCAACAAACTTAAACTTTCATTTACCAAAGATTAATTCACATCACGTTAACTTGAAGGACATTGGATTAATTTCTCCTACATTTAGAATTTATGTAAGCACTTACTTTAAGCCAATTAAACAGAGCTCTTAATTTTGGCCATACCATCCCGAGGTAAAATATCACACATATAACATACATATAGACACACGTATACAGAGACTACACGGCTATTGTTTTAGCAATATTTGTGGAGAAGATACTCAAGATGCTCGATTTTTTGGCAAGGGCACACTTATGGCTGTTTTTTTCCTCCCCACCCCTTTTTTTTTTTAAGTCTTAGGAATTAGTGATGGGCTAGGTAGTAGTTCCTAGAGAGGGGAGATGATAATCCTTTTTCGAGATAAAGGAACAGGGTGGAATCTGAACTGCCTCTAGAGCTGTATTTCCAGTCTTGAAAGGATTTTTAAGGACAGTTGCTCTTGATTTCCTAGAAACTGGATTGTAACTTGAATGACATTCTAGGTTGATCTACCTGTCCAACTACATCGTAAAGGCACAGAGAAACCCCTCAAGTTTTCTCCCGGCTGGAGTTGCTGGGGCATAACCCATGCAATTGAAAGTGTTTCCAATTAGTTAGAATGCACCCGAGTGGTGAGTCTCTGGGGATGCTTACGGCGTTCCTCATGGCAGTAAAGCCAGTGTCCGACTGACAGTGGACTGGAGAAGGGTGCAGAGCCCGATTGCAGGTGTCAACATAGTTATAAGATTTAGTCAAGTCCCACTTAGCCAGGGCACTTTGTCCCTGAGCCAGCACTGTTGAGGCAGGGAAGCAGGAGGCAAAGGCCTGGAACTGGCTGGAGGCCGGGGCTCCCAGTGCCAGGGTTGAGAGTTAAGTCCCTGACAAAATGTTCTCAAGTTTTCGATTTTACAGAAGGTCCAGGTTCTGGTCACGTCCAGCCTGAACTTAACCTTGCCTTGGTAACAACAGAGGAGATGATAAACAAAACAGACAAAGAAAGGAAAAGAAGAGATCAGACCTCACCCTCATGGCCTCTTCCTGAGGGTTATCAAGATAAGACTCACACAACAGTTCCCGTGCTGGGGCACACTACCCTAGCATGACAGTTCACAGAATAAATCACAGGTCTCCTACCTTCATAGCCAACTCAGTAGTTGACTAAAATACTCTGAGTCAACCATCAAGAGAGGGCACCCCACTTGGGGTCGCCGGGGTGATCAGGCCCGGAAACCCAAAGTTGGGGCTCCCAGGGGTGGAGCCTTTGACTCTTTAAAGATTTCTTTGTTTCCCGGTTGCAAAGCTCAAAAGGAGACCAAAATGGCCATTGTAACTCTAAGAGAGATGAAAGAAACGGGTCCATTACCTTGAAAATCCCCCCGAACCTAGGGCAGCGTCCTACCATTGTTCCTACTATGGGGTTCCTATAGCAAGGGGTGATGGGGGCGTCCCCTGGCATTGCATCCTTTGTATACCTTCCCTGTTATGCCTGGCAGTAACAGGTGCCTGGTGAATGGTCCCCGAGAGAAAAGGAGAACTTTAAGAGAGATGAAAGAAAAGGAGCCATTACCTTGAAAATCCCCCCAGTGGGGTTCCTGTAGCAAGGGCTGATGGGGGCATCCCTTGAACATCTTCCCTATTCTGCCTGGCAGGAATAGGTGCCTGGTGAATGGTCCCAGAGAGAAAGGGAACCATTACCTTGAAAATCCCCCCAATGGGGTTCCTGTAGCAAGGGATGATGGGGGCATCCCTTGAACATCTTCCCTATTCTGCCTGGCAGTAATAGGTGCCTGGTAAATGGTCCCCAAGATAAAAGGATAGAGAAAAACAGTGAGGAATTTTCCGCCAGTCTGGGGGACATTCTACCCAATTGCAGCCTGAAGCCATTCTCCCAAGAACCGGTTCCCATACTCAAGCAAAGGTTAGAGTTTGGTACTTTCCTTGAACCGTAATCCCAATTGGGACTTTCCCACAGTTCAGAGTGTGGTCAGGAGCATAGGGAGGGATCCCAATCCAGCCTTAGGAAAAGAAACTTTCCACAGGAATCTTGGAGATTGGCGACCATCCTAATGACTTAAGTGGTTGACCCGTGCCCACGTAAAATTTATATATTAGAGACAGAGTCAGGAAGGAATGGATTAATTCATTCTACATCACCCTGAGGCTTAAGGTACTGATTCTCTTCAAGCTGAATGCCACGATTTGCCCCATAGAGTAGCCATGGGCAGCAAACGTGGATTCATACAGCTGTCCAAGAAAGTTCCCGATGAAGAAGTGAATTTAGATCCATCCTTGAAAAAGAGAAAGGCACAAGGAAGAAAAGGGCACTTACCAGAACTCCAGCTCACAAGCCGATGAAGCAAGATCCCCGTTCGGGCCACCAGAAATGATGTGGGGACGGCAAGCTGAAGAATCGAAAGAAAGATTTCTTGGACTCTCAAGGTCTGCCAGTAGTGCTCTTTTATTTAGAAAATCGTGTGGAATAGCATGGGGACAGACGCATGGGCAGTAAAGAGCTGCTGCCCTGAGTTGAGGGTTAGGGCTAAATTTATAAGGCAGGGGTACGTGACTTATTTTTACTGGAAAAAGAAAAGATGATGTAAAAAGTCATTAAATGATTTCAGTGCAGACGGGGTCTGGTTATTGTGCGGTCATATAACTTTAGATATGAATCTGGTCATATAGATCAGCATGTAAGTGAGGATGCCCTGGGTTTCTCTCCCTGGGGCAGCCTTAATCCACACCATAAAATCCATCGGGTCATATAGATTGGCATGTAGGTGAGGATGCCCTGGGCTTCTCTACCTGGGGCAGCCTTGATGCACATCAGGAGCACCCCAAAGTTGGAGGCTTTGCTGGAAGACTAGAGCAAACATGTTCCAGGGAACACTTCACAGCTTTCCCTACTCTTTCCTCCCTCAGGAGACAAGAAAATAAGCCCCTGTTAAAATAGTGAGAGAGACCATCCTTAACCTCTTGAACTTTTGTCACAGTTTATCTCTGCTCGATCATTGATTGCTCAGATCTAAACATATTTACACAATAGATTGTTGAATTGCCTTGTCTTACCTTTAAATTTGTTGTTATTCATAGAACTTCTTCTTTATCATTTGTTCTTTTTTCTGGTCCTAGAGACAAACAATTTGTCATTTTATGTAACTATCTTTCTTTAGTTCTGTGATTCTTCTGGCCTTTCTGCTGCTTTTAGAATTGTTTTTATTCATTTTTATCTCTTTTTCCTCTCTTTCTAAGATTTTTATTTAAAATGTTTTAAATTCCTTATCTTTCTTTTCCTTTCCACTTCTGTTTTGCATTTCATCGTGTGTACCTCCATCTTTAAATAATGATCTTTTTTTGTTTCTAACTTTGAACTTCTACCCGTGAAACTGAGCCGTAGGTTTCTTTTGCTCTCTCTTAACATTTCTTTACCCAAGCAAGATAGTGACCTCTGGGTTTTGTGTATAGCAAGATTATTTTAGGTAACAGGGTCTCGTGCGGTGTTGGAAAAACACTGACTGGAGTCATAAAATCAGAGTTTGAGTAATAACTCCACTGTGTGTAAGGGTGAAAGCTTAGGTGGGTCCTAGTCTCTAGACCTCAGTTCTGTCAGTTTTAAAATTGGGACTAAGCGCCTGCCGCATCCTCGGTCCCAGCTCAGGTGGGGTGAGGATTGCTAGAATACTTTGGAAATTGCCAAGTGCTATTTCAATTTAAGCTTTGGTCACTCATCTGAACGTTCTTATTTTGTCCTTACCGAACAGAGGTGTACTAAATAAAACCCTCTTGACTACAAGATAAAAAACCCCTCTATTACCAGCTTCCTCTTCTCCTCACCTGAGTAAAATATACTTAATTGTAGTATATTTTCTCTGATCCAGATATTGGAATCTCCTTGCTGAATGTATTCCCATATTTTAGCTTCCTGTTTATGCCACTAATTTAGCATTATAATATGTTGATTATATTACAACTGCTATCTCAAGTGACCATTTTATTTCCAAATAGAATTTAAGTTGTGTTTATTCTTCAGTTCTTTCATCTTTCTCCATTCTTCCAGTATGTATCACATGTACATCGCCTGATTCATGAACTTAGGTCAGCATCTTTCATCACTAGCATCTAACTCATCACTTTCATCACTAGCATCATAAATATGCCTGCATTGTCTGTAAACAACAGAATCTCTGTGGACATTTCTGAACATCTTAAGCTTTATTCTCTAATGACTCATCCTGTGGATGCTCCATGATACAGATTCTTATCGAGTTGCAGTGCTGCCTAAATCATTTTTGCCTTCCATTAGTATTTCTTTTTTCTTTTTTTGTTTTTGAAAGAATCAGCAGAAAGTACAAAGTATTAAAGCACTTATTCTCTCCATTTATGATAGCACTTCCCATCATTTATCTTTACGACAGTCATGCAAGATAGAGTATTATCTGTTTTACAGATAAAGAACCTGAAGTTCAAGGAAGGTAACTAATCTATCTGAGCCACGGTTAGTGAGCAGCCGAGGAGAGCTACGAACCTCTGCTTCGAATTTGCCAAAACCTCTTCCTTCCACTCCTGCAGCATCTGCTCCTCTCCCAAGTCTCGTTGAGCCTCCCTGCCCGCACTGCTCCATTGCCTCTCCGCATGAGTAATTGGCATTTACTAGGCTAGTTATCACTAGAAAAAACAAAAAAAGACTATAAACACTCAATTGAATTCACCCTTTTTTTGGTAGGACCATTTTTCCTGTTGATTGAGGTCAATTTGAATTTTATTCCAGTATCCCACAGTGTTGTTGTTAGTGCCGTCGAGTGGATTCTGACACTTAGCGACCCTGTGTCCAGCAGAGCAGAACCCCGCCTGGTCTTTTGCAGCATCCTCCCACCTTCCAGCACTGTATCAGATGATGCTCCACTGCTGTTTACACGGTTTTCATGGCCAATTTTTTCAGAAGTGGGTGGCCAGGTTCTTCTTCCTAGTCTGTCTGAGTCTGGAAGTTCTGCTGAAACCTGTCCACCATGGGTGACCCTGCTGGTATTTGAAATACTGGTGGCACAGCTTTCAGCATCACAGCAACGTGCAGCCGCCACACTATGACAACCGACAGACTGGCGGTGTGGTTACCTGAGCAGAACAGGAAGAAACCCAGGCTGTGGAGGTGAGAGCCCCGAATCTTAACCACTAGACCACCAGGACTGGCTTCCCAAAGTATTAGCTCAGTATTTTTAAAAGTTAGGTATTGGTGACATTCCCATTTCATTCAGGCCGTTAATAAAGTGAATGAGTAACGTTCTTTTAGATTTACTATAACCCTTACCTTGCAGTCTTCAAACCAGTTGAGAGAATCCACAGATCTTTGTTCAGATTTTCAAAGTGCTTCATTATGGTACTTGGAAAGTACTTCGGTATGCGGCATTTTCACTCAGCAGTGTGAAGACATCTCACTTCATGGAACCTGATTCTAGTTTGATTTTTATCCAGAAATGTCTCTTGCAAGAAAATACTCAACTGAACTTAAAACGTTAACAAAACTACCTTGTATTTCATCAAAAATATCTTTTTCCCTCCTCAGGGTGTCACTTTTCCAGCCATGCATGCCATGTGGTCTTCTTGGGCTCCCCCGCTTGAGAGAAGCAAGCTTCTTAGCATTTCATATGCAGGTGAGATAACTGTTCTTGTAAGAGTGTTTGCTACAACTTGTTATGTATATATCAGCCTCGGGGAAGAAGTGTCTGCACACCAGATCATGCAATGGCAGATGCCTCCTCTGGGGGAAAATAAGGTTTTGGGGGCATAACTTTATTATTAATTTTTCTCTTTGGCTCAGTGACATAGAGCAATGTGGCTTAATTGACTAATTTCATTTCCTCCGTCCATCATCATTTGTTTCAAAACATGTTGCATTTTCGTATATTGGTATAGAGGATGCTGTTTTTTTTGGTCCAACAGCTGGAAAATTGAACACTTTTTTCCTTAAATTGTGATTAAATTTGATTGTTTAGTGAGCATATCATGGCTCACAGCCTCTCTCTTCATACGTCTTTTTCCTGTGCATTTATTTGCCATCATTTTGATCTATGGGTGAGATAGCATGAGCTTTATATGTGAATTTATAATTTTCCCAGATCACAGACTGAATGAAAATATTTTGACCTGACTACTTTTAGATACAGTGACTCTCTGTGGTGACTCTAAACTGAAATCTGAAGGATAAGGAGGAGCCAGTTACGCAGAGAGAAGAGCATTCCAGCCAACCAGAACAGCATGTACAAGGGCCCAGGCAGGAGATAACACAGGTCTCAGAGAAGTGAAAACCACTGTGGGTGGCTAGAACATCACGGATCAAGAGGATAATGGCAGAAGATGAGGTTAGAGAGACAGACAAGAGCCAGATTATATCAGGCCTTTCAGGCCACAGGAAGGAATGTAGTTGTGTTTTGTTTCCAAAATACAATGGGGGAGTTTCAGAGGTTTCAATCAAGAGAGAGACGTGATCCAGTTTACATTTTAAAAAGGTGCTTCTTGCAGCTATGTAGAGATTGACATGAGAAAGTGATGATAAGTCCAAGAACAGGTACCATCTGTGGTCCCCCTTTACATATTGAATAAAGTCGAAGCATGAATCAGGGGCCAGGATTCTTTATAGTCTTCACTGCTTGGTTTCAGCTAGTCTGGTCCCGGCACACAGTGGCTGACGTGGAGTAGATATTCAGTAACTATCCAACCTATGTTTCCAGCCTTTACCTTCTATTCCTTTCCTGCGCCCAAGTGACATTCCCAAACCCACCCTCTTTCCTACTTCCTTTCCTGTGCTCATCCTGTTACATCTGCCTCTGAGTCTTCTTTCTTACCTTATTTCTATGAGACCAAATCTTACTCATCTTTTCAAAGTCTGCTGCCACCTCTGAGATCCTTCCCTGACCTTTGGAAGTCAGAGGAAATCTGTCCCGTGTTTGAACTTCCGTATTGCTCAGTGACGCTTAACACATAATAATTATTTGTTTATATTTATTTCCTATGTAAGACTAAAACTTGTGACTAGAAACAATGTCTGATTATTTTAGCTCCCACTGTACCTACTAAGATGTCTTGTGTTTGGTGGTTAAAATGAATTTTATTATTCGTTTATCTGAAATAATTGTTTGTAATATATTTGGGGCAAATCAGATTACTGGAAGCTTCATTCTTATTTCATCAAGTATGCTGCAGGTTATGTTTATCAGCTTTAGAGACCATCTTTGAACCTTTCCCCAAACACCTGATTTCTAACACATTTACGACTACTGTGCTTTACTAGCTCATATTATGTAGGAGGTCTTATACTGATTGATGCCTTTTAATTCATCAATAGCTACATAGTTGTAACTGAGGTAACTACTTATTAATGTATATGTTTTATGTATTGTGAGTTTTTTAATAATCCTTTAAGAGAATGGATTGTTTATGTTTACATGTGACTAATTCACCTCCTGTGGGATCTGATTCATTCTTTCTTTTCTCCATTATCTGTTAGCTTCTTCTTTTAGCAGGAGACCTGCCCCTTCTTTGTTCCTCTCTCTCCAAAGTTTATGAAGTCTTTGTTGTTGTTCTAGGAGCACAGCTTGGAACAGTAGTTTCTCTTCCTCTTTCTGGAATAATTTGCTTGTATATGAATTGGACTTATGTCTTCTACCTTTTTGGTAAGTTTATTCAAAAATTTAACCTAAATTATAATGTAACAACCCAAAATGTAATAGTAGCCTAATAATTGGTTAAAAATATATATTTTAACTCACTGAAATAACCACCTCCTAAACCACAAAGCTCTAAAACACTTACTGATAACTTGTTTTTAAATTTGATATGGTTGAAAGGCTCTAGCTGAGTTAGACCTGGTGTTAGTTTTGGAATATTTCTCAATAGAAATTGCTACTGAATAAATTACTATGTTGAATATTATTAAAATGTGTATTTTGAAAATATTTCTTCTCGAGCAAAGTAAGGTGCTCTCACTTGGTAGTTTTAATCTTTTTTTCTTTGTATTTAGTCCCAGGGCCTTCGTTTCTCAATTTCATTAGCAGGATGGTACACATTTTTAGTAAATTAGATTGCCACATAGACATTTCATGCCGGAACTGTATCTGCAATCAAAACAAAAAACAAATCAATAAACAAAAACAGGTCCCTGTGGAAATAATAGATTGTGGAAGTTTAATTTTTTAAAGATTTGTCTGGTAGACCCTGATAGACAGGGTCTTGTGGTTAAAAGTTGTTCTCTTCAAAATTTATAGGAAACAATACAGATAGCAGTTATCCTATTAAAGAATTTGGAGAGGAACTTGAAATGAAAACTAAGCTGAAACCAATTTTACAATGAGTGTATTGTTGCATAATTTTTTCAAGGCATGTAAAACTTGCTGTTGTTGCATTTTAATTTTAACTATTATTTTTCTATTTTAAGGTATAGTTGGAATCATTTGGTTTATTTTATGGATCTCACTAGTCAGTGATACACCAGAAACTCACATGAGAATCTCCCAGTATGAAAAGGAATACATTCTTTCATCATTAAGAAATCAGGTATGGACTTTGGCACATCTTAAAAATAATCTCAGGGGACCAGCCCAACGGTATAATGGTGAAGTTCGTGTGCTCCACTTTGGCATCCCAGGGTTTGCCGGTTCAGATCCCAGGTGCAGACCTATGTACCGCTTATCAAGCCATGCTGTGGCGGCATCCCACATACAAAGTAGAGGCAGATGGGCACAGATGTTAGCTCAGGACCAGTCTTTCTAAAAAAAAAGATAATAATTTCAGAACCTTTTTTTCTTCAGAATTAAGATACTAATTTTTTTAATACGTATTTCTATTGTGCATGTTCCAGGCAAAGTAGACCAAGCCAATGAAATAAATGCACAAAGTATTGGTTTGTTTTGTCTAGGAAATTTCTGTTTGTCCTAGATGAAATCTGTGAAAAATTACTTTTTGTTTTTTTTAAAGATTGACACCTGAGCTAACAACTGTTGCCTATCTTCTTTTTTTTTCCTTTTTCTTCTCCCTGAAGCCCCCCAGTACATAGTTGTATATTCTAGTTGTGGGTCCTTCTGATTGTGCTATGTGGGACACCGCCTCAGCATGGCCTGATGAGCAGTGCCATGTCTGCACCCAGGATCCAGACCAGCAAGACCCTGGGCCACCAAAGCAGAGCATGCGAATTTAACCACTGGGCCACAGGGCCAGCCCCGAAAAATTACTTTTTTAAGTCATTTTAAACCTTGTAGAGTAGTAATTATCAAGTAAGTCTGGTTTGTCTTTTCTTCTTAATTAGTAGAAAATAAAACATGTTATTTATGAAAGGAATCTTATAGTTACATTGTAAATGTTAGTTGTTAAAAAACTAACTAGTGTGTTTTTATCTGTATTTTAAATGAGAATAATTTAATGAGGAGAACAGCACATTTATTATATATAATAGTATATGATATATACCTGTTTGCTCCTCTAGAGTAGATCTTTAAAAAACATATGTTATTAAAGCTAGATTTGTATCACTTAAGCACAATAGCAAGTCAGAAGTAAAAATCTAGTATATTTAATATAGTAAATTTTCAAGCCATGGAAATAAAATATTTGCCTTTTAGGAGGAATAAAAGAAAGAAGATGAGAACAGTAGGAAAAATTAAAATATATACAGTCTTTTCTTAGCATTGGCAGTAGCTTCATAGTCACTTTATTAGTTTAAGAACATAAAATATTTTGCATAAAACTTTTTGCCCATTAAGTTACTTTATTGATATTTTCAATGTTTTTTGTTTTGTTTGTTTGTTTTTTGCTAAGGAAGATTCACCCTGAGCTAACACCCGCTGCCAATCTTTCTCTTTTTTATGTGAGCCGGCGCCACAGCATGGCCACTGACAGATGAGTGACGTAGGTCCACACTCAGGAACCAGACCCGGGCCTCCAAAGCGGAGCACGCTGCACTTAACCACTAGGCCACTGGGGCTGCCCCTTTAATTTTTATGTATAGTATAACCGGGCAGTAATTAAATAGTTACTCATTCACATTTCTTTTTAAGTTTTTAAATTTTGCTACAAATGTCTATAAGCTGCTGAAGTCTAAAAAATACAGCCTCTCTTGGTTTTTGTCAAAGGTTGGCAAAAACTTAGCAGAAATCAGCCATGCAATATAGAAAGTTACTTTGAGGTCTTAGTGTCCTCTGTGATGTTAATCAAATGAGTCATGCACTTCTTTCCCCTAAGGAACAGAGAAAAAGAATTTAATGCATTGTGAACAGGTCTTGCCGTGTAAAACTTGATATGTTTTGTCTCTTTTCCTCGGTGTTGATGGTCAACAGCTTGCTTCTTCCAATACTGCATTTTTATCATCATTTTTATGGACTTATGAAAACTTTTAGTTTGTTTAGATTTTTTTCAAAAGCTTTTTCTACCTTGACATGTGTCTAAATCTGTCCATTCTCCAAAGCTAAGGTTAATTTGTTTTCCCATATGCTTCAGAAAATGGAATATTCAGAAGCAAGGGGATGAGTAGGACTAGGTCTCATAGAACCCGAGACTGCATTCTTTAACCAGATGAGGTTGTAGTTGAAAATGTCATAAGATGATGATGCGTTACATGAAGCTCCACCTTTAAATCCTGGATGCGAGTAATGTGCAGTGTATGTAATGTGTGTGTTTCATTCTGTAAACACTTTCTGAGAACTTCCTATGCCCTAGGTTCTTTGTCAGGTACTGAGGACTTAAAAATTAATAAGACAAAGAAAATGAACAAGACTTGGTTCCTGTGGGACCCATCATCTCCAGAGGGAGACAGGCATGGATGAACAGAATTTCAATATAATACAGGCTGCGTCTCTGGAACAGAGGAGGCAAGGTGTGTAGCCAGCCTGGGAGCAGATAGGAAAGCCCTCTGGTGTCGACGCCCTCCGGCCAAAGACCATGAGGAACATCCATGCTTGAACAAAGGCGGGGTCCTTGGCGTGTTGCAGTGAGGGAGAAGGCACGCCCTGAGGACCCACTGGGCATCTTAGTGAGGGAGTTGAGAGGAGTTTAGACCTGAGGAGACTTTAAAGAACCAGAGTTTTGCTCTGAAATTGGTGCTGTCAGAAGCAGTAGCAATTTAGGATTGAGTCTCTTGATCCCGAAGGTGGAGCTGGAGCTCTCGTGGTGAAGAAGCCACGGCGAGAGGAAGTGTGCCCCTTATTGTGGTGTAGAGCATTCTTGTTTCCGTCTGCCCTCGGCCCTGGTTATGGAGGGCTCTTACTTTTTGTCCCGATCCTCAAGCTGATAGAGTGGCTTTGTTCACGCTCAGAGGGAGAGCACCGCAGCCCAGTTACTAGAATTAGGCCAGCTCAGGTGACAACAGCTGCTTTTTTCTTTCTCAATGGTAAAAGCTGTATCTGAATAGTCTTGAAAGGGAATTAGAGTGAACCAGCCAAATTGGGGGAGTGAGAGACGTGCAGGCATTTCAGCCAAGGACATGGGGTGAGCAAAGGCACAGGAGAGAGAGTGAAGGCTGCCAGGGAGTGAGCAGTGAGGAACAGCTAAACGTAAGACAGGCAGACAGCGCAGGAGGTGCAGGGGTAGGCACGAGTCAGCCCGTGGGGCTCTTGAGGTCCACTGAGGAGCTTACACTTCATCCTCTAGGCGCTGGGACACCATGAATTAGCTGTAAGCTTGAGGCGACAGAATGAGATTTGCATTGTAGAAAGCTTGTGCCCACAGCTATGTGGAGGGAAAACCTCAGCCAAACAAGCAGGGGCTCCAGTTAGAATGCTCCCTCGGTTATCCAGCTAAGAAAAAGTCAATACTTAGAGGCAGAAATGTGATTTCATTCTTACAATAAGTAGATTTTACATTTGTGACAGCATATCTAGTTCCAATTCTGACTCAGAAATTGTTATAAAAGAGAAATAAAATATTCAGGGCACTCGGCAGGTAAGTTCACAGGGCCAGCTCATGCTGAGCTCGTGGGCAGGCTGCCTGCAGCCATGAGTGCTCTGAGATTGTCAGCTGCTACTCTGTGCTGGTGCTCTCTGATAAACTGAAAGACACTACCACTCCATCCGCTGAAGCTTTCTTTCCCAGAGATCTGGTGTTGGTTTTTTCTTTACTTAATTCTTGAACACAGCAAATGTTATAACTGTTTACTTCTCTTTTATACCTTTTAGAAAGAGTACACAATTTTGCAACATTATGAAGGAAATGGGGGCCTTGGTTTGAATATTTAGTTGACATAAATTAAGAACGCTTATTGCATGCAACTTTTTCTAAATCAATTTGCTGTTACTTGCACTTGACAGGAAAACATTTTTTGTGAAGTTGCACATAGAAGATACTCAAATATTTGTTGAATGACCTTACCTTCCCTATATTCTAGACGATTTCACACATTTGACAACAAATAATTTTTTGTAGTTTTTCCTTTTCTGTTTCAACTTGTAATAAAACAAGCTGATTGAGCTATTATTACAAATTTAAGGATACATTCTCTATATAAGATTCAAGACCTCATTGATTGTCCCTTCAGAAATTCTCTCATCATTCAAATATCTAAAGAAAATTTGCTTTCACAATGTTGGCTGGGAAAATGATCTGAGCAATTTAAAAATTGCGTGGCATTTTCAAAGAATTTAGAGCTCTGATAAGAACTTTCATAATGTTTTTGCCAACATACAGGTATAATGAAGCCATGGAGAGTGCGTGGATATTGCTTGATTGGCAAGTCATCTCTGACAGTAATGTTTTAGAAACAATAGCAAGAGAATAATTTCTAGATCTAGAATATCAGGAAAAAAGTTGGTTTGTACTTTATTAAGGTCTTACCTTAAGCCTTTTTTGTCCATTGTGGTAGCCACTAGCCCATGTGGCTATTAAATTTTAATTTAATTAAAAATTCAGTTCCCCTGTTACACTAGCCATGTTTCAAGGCCTTAATAGGCACATGTGGCTACTGGCTACCATATTAGACGATGCCAAAATAGAACATTTCCATCATCTTAGAAAGTCCTATTAGACAGTGCTGCCTTACGACCTTAAAGGATTTTTTTAATGTCTGCTGGATACTTGGATAGTTTCTCTTAGTAACATTTAAAAATTCATCTCTAACTTGAATGTTTTTATAAATGAAGATTTTTTTGCCCCAAAATATAACTTATAATGTGGAAATACTATAAATTGATCTCACAATTCTTATTGGGAGAAAAGAAAACTGTTGTAACCCAGGTTACAGATGACACTAAGCCATAACGTGTACATATCCTATTCGTCTTCCCAGACCGCCAACTCTGTGGGCCTTGTATTCGTGCAATAAATAGCGATTGAGAACCTGCCACATGTCAGGCTTATGTGTGGGACATAAAGCTGGCCTCTTTTTCCCGCAGCCTTATTGAGATATAATTGACATATAGCACTGTGTGAGTTTTAGGTTTATAATGGAATGATTTGATACTCTTAGATGTTACGAAATGATTACCACAGCAGGGTTAGTTAATACCTCCATCACCTCACATAATTACTATTGCTTTTTTGTGGTGAGAACATTTAAGATCTACTCTCTTAGCAACTTAGTTACTGTACTGCACATTAGATCCCCAGAACTTATTCATCTTACAACTAAAATTTCTACCCTTTGACCAACATCTCTGCACTTCCCCCACACCCCCGCCCAGCCCCTGACAACCACCTTTCTACTCTGTCTCTTTGAGTTCCATTTTCTTTTACTCCACATGTAAATGACATCATACAGTATTTGTCTTTCTGTGATTTATTTCACTTGGCATAATGCCCTCATGGTCCATCCGTGTTGTTGAAAATGGTATATTTCCTTTTCCGTGGCTGATTGTCTAAGACATTGTTCTCTGGGCTCCCAGACCTCGGCCAAGAGGGGTTAGACCTGATTCACAGCCACTTCGGGTTCCCATGGGACCGAGGTCTCTGTGTCTTCTTGCCAGTGCGCAGGGTCCAAGACTCCTCTAAGGCCCCTTGGCATGTGGTGCCAGATCCCACAACTCCCACGGAACTTTTGTCTGTAGATGGATGCCCAATGGTTAGGGGTGGGGAGATACGCAAGCCGGAGACACCTTATTCCGCTGTCTTGCTGATGTCACACTCCACATATAGCTGCTCTTGCTTGGAGGATGTTCCAAAAACCTCAGGTTATCAAAAATTCAATTGATATTTATAGGCTGTGAAAATACGCCAGTTTAGCTAAATTTGCTTCATTTGTACAAATAAGATTATGCCTAAATGCTGGTGAAAAGCTACAAAGCTATTATCAGAGCCATACATTCTTCTGAAACATCGTCAATAAGTGTAAATACATATAGCAGGAATCTCAAAATTATTACATATTTCAGGTTAAAGTTTATGTCCCAGGAGAGGGGTACATTATTCAGAGTAAATTTAGTTTTCAGAGATGAGATCCGTTTAAGCCCGTACGTCTCAACGTACAAGTGTGACTTCACCTCCTTTGTGGGTTTCAAAGCTGCATAAAAAGGGCTCTGTGCCAAATTCCTTTAAACTCTAAATCTCTAGACTGCTCTTTTCCTTCCACTTTGCCCTCAGCTTTTCAAGCAAGGGGGGGGAGGGGGGAGGCTGCAGATTTATTTAATTTCTACGGCAATGGGTTCTAACTTTTGCTACACATTGAAATCACCTGGAGATCTTTAAAAACTGCTACCACCTACCCCCCACCCACCCCTAACCTAACTTAATTGGCCTGGAGTGTGATCTTGGCGTCAAGGTTTTTAAGCTTCCCAGGTGATTCTAATGTGTAACAAACTTTGGGAACTGTTGCTCTCTAGAATCACCAGTGAAGCCTTTTAAAATAGACGCCTTGCTCCTACACTCAGAGGTTTTGTTTTTGTTTTCAATTCAGCAGCATCAGGTAGAGCATAGCCTTCTGTAATTTTGAAGTGTCAGAGGTGATTCTGAATCATAACTGGATTTGAGAACCACTGCTATATAAGAATGAATGTTCCGGGGCCGGCCCCATGGCCAAGTGGTTGAGTTCGCACGCTCCATCCTGGGCGCGGACATGGCACCACCCATCAGGCCACACTGAGGCGCTGTCCCACATGCCACAGCTAGAAGGACCCACAACTAAAACATACAACTATATACTGGGGGGATTAGGGGAGAAAAAAATAAGATTGGCAA
This sequence comes from Equus quagga, assembly GCF_021613505.1. Lineage (NCBI taxonomy): Eukaryota > Metazoa > Chordata > Mammalia > Perissodactyla > Equidae > Equus > Equus quagga. Next base: position 55,231,633 of record NC_060277.1, read on the forward strand.
CAGTTGTTAGCTCAGGTGCCAATCTTTAAAAAAAAAAAGAATGAATGTTCCCTCGCCTTCTCTCCCCGCCATGTCCCCTACATCTTTGATACATAGTGGAAAACACACGAGCATATCTACCAAGTCAATTGAAAAGTCTCTAGGAAAAAGGCCACAAGAAGGTTGATGCTGGTTCTTCCTCTTTTTGAAATAACAGTGAACCCTGGAGGCAGAAACCGCTTTCTCCAGTGTTTGAGAAAGAAACCGCAGAGCCTTAGGATTTAGGAAGTGTAATAATCTGATGCCCTAGACCAGTGTCCTTCGTAATCATGCACCAATAAAAAGGTGGGGGTAACGATCTGAACATATGTGTATTTATTCATGGTTATCTACTACTGTGCTTACATACATTATAAAACATGTAAAAATAGACTGTTAAAGAGTGAATAAGATTAAATAAACAGTGTATGCATAAATTTTAATAGGAAAACCTTTTTATCACTTAAAAATTAGTAATAATGATGTTAATTAATGGGAACAGTATGTTTTCATATGTTGTATTTGATGAGCCTGCCACTGTTTCGCTTGATGAGGTAGCTTACAGAGGACTCATGTGAGGAAGTGTCGGCTCTACTATCTTCTCAATGCTTACGTTATTAGAATTCTCTTCTTTTGACTTTCTCTATAAGAATCTTTTGAAGACACTGTTGATTTTGTAAATTTGTTTTAATTAAAACTGGCTAATAAAATCCATTATTCCACTTGAAAAGGTCCGTATAAACTGTAACAGGCTGCAGTGCACTGAAGGCAAACCAACAGGTGAGGGTGCCATTAACCCCCCTGCACTGGGGAGGTCGTACCGTATGTGACTGTCTGGCATACTCAGGGAACAACCTATTTATTAAATATTAATGAAGCCTGGTTTCTTTTCTTAGAATGAAAGTGAGTATAGCTAGAAGTCTGTCTTCCCACACCTCAGTGGGTCATCTTGCACACCTCTGGGGTGTTCATACCTGACTTTGAAGACCATTATTCCAAATGGCTGCATAAAAACCTGCTGTTACACAGTTCTTATAAATCATTTTAATTTCAAAAGATTGGATAATGAAATATGAATTCTAGTAGGACTTCCAGTCTCTTTCCTTTTCACTTATGTTAATCTCTGAATTTGGTTCTGAAACTCTATCTTCTAGATGGAGAAATTAATACTGCAGGTGACTGCAGATGTTCATGAAGAGTGGTTAGGGTTGACATGATAGCTCTAAGATTGCATCTCTATTTTTTCTTCTAATCTGAATCATGGACTCTATTGACATTTAATATTTCGAAAGACTTGGTTTAAAAGTCTAGAATTTACTAATCAAGTCTGATTACATGTTCTAGATGGAAGTTCAGCTGAAAAGGCATAGATCTAAACATAGCTGTAGCTTATCCTAATTGTACTTGTTTTTTCAGCTTTCTTCACAGAAGTCAGTGCCATGGGTGCCCATGCTAAAATCACTGCCACTTTGGGCTATTGTAGTGGCACATTTTTCTTACAACTGGACTTTCTATACTTTGTTGACGTTATTGCCTACTTATATGAAGGAGATCCTAAGGTTCAACATTCAAGAGGTAAGAAAAAGTAATCATCTGCTTCTTATAGAGAGTGTACATTTTAAACTGCATACAGTATTTGTTTTTATCTGTATGAAATACAGTTATTTGTGTCTTCCATTTTATTCTGATAAACTAAATTCTAGAGACTTCTCTTTTTGGCCTCACAGTTGTTCCTTTTCTCAGTGTGTGTTAACTCTTGATTCAAGGTATCTTTTGGCAGGTATCCCCTTTAACCGTAATGGTCTTACTAGTCCCTCGTAACATGCCCGGATATCAGATGACAGATTCAAGTGGTACAGTGTCCCATGTGAGAGGGCTCGGCGTGGGGAGTGGGCAGCGCAGGCGCTCGCGCAGAGCTCCTCTGCAGCGGGTGCTAGTTAGGCCTGGGCAGAGCTATGGTTGTAAAGCTAGATAAAAAGGGCCTTCCTGAAACTGCCTGTTCCTGCTGAACTCATCAAATTGAGGCTGTTCCTAATATCTCTACCTTGACAGATTTTGTCTTTAAAGTGATTGAGGAAGAGCCTAAAAAGAAAGAGGCACAGTTTGTAGGGAAAATTGGTGGTATTTTTGCCTTCAAAATGAAGGATAGATCAAAGACCCAAATGTAAGAGCTAGAACAGTGAAACTCTTAGGAAGTGTACATCTTTGTGACCGTGGAGTAGGCAACAGTTTCTTACGTATGACACCAAAAGCACAAGTAACCAAAGAAAAAAAATAGGTAAATTGGACTTCATCAAAATTTAAAACTTTTTATGTGTGTGTGAGGAAGATTGGCCCTGAGCTAACATCTGTTGCCAGTCTTCCTCTTTTTTCTTGAGGAAGATTGTCCCTGAGCTAACATCCGTGGCAGTGTTTCTGTTTTTTGTGTGGGACACCTCCTTTGCATAGCCTGACAAGCAGTGTGTAGGTCCATACCCAGGATCCAAACCCGTGAACCCCAGGCCGCTGAGGTGGAGCGTTCAAACTTAACGATTAGGCCAAGAATAAAGACCCAGTGAATGGGAGAAAAAATTTGCAAATCATGTATCTGATAAGGATCTGGTATCCAGAATAACGAATTCATAGAACTCAATAATAAAAATACAGCCCAGTTTATAATGGGCAAAGGATTTGAATAGACATTTTTCCAAAGAAGACATAGAAATGGCCAATAAGCCCATGTAAAGACACTCAACATCATTAGTCATTAGGGAAATACAAATCAAAACCATAATGAGATACCACTTGACACCTATTAGAATCCAAAAAACCAGAAAATACCAAGAGCTGGTGAGGATGTAGAGGAAATGGAACATACGTTGCTGGTGGGAATGTAAAGCTTCTGTGGAAAACGGTTTAGCAATTCCTCAAAAAGTTCAACATAAAGTTATCATATGACCCAGCAATTCCATTCCTAGGTCTGTACCCAAGAGAATTGAAAACATATGTCCACATGAAAACAAGTACACAAGTGTTTACAACATCGTTACTCGTAATAACCAAAAGGTGGGAACAACCTAAAAGTCTGATGAATGGATAAGCAGAATGTGGTCTGTCCTATGGTGGAATGTTCCTCAGCCATGAGTGATGGACAGCCCAGAGGTGGAGAAGCAGCCTGGGCGGCGCCCCTGAAGACTGCAAGGATAGCTGCACAGCTGCGTGGGCTTCGTGGACTCAGCTTTCAGCAGCGTTCCAGTCAGTCTCAGTCACCTACCTTTCAAAGCATGCTAGACACATTGGCCAGGTGAACTGAGCCTTAAACTTCATCCAGGCAGCTAAGCTGTGAAGAGCTCATCTGGGTACTTTTGAACACCAAGATCAGTTATACTGAAACAGAGCCTTGAATTGCACTGACGGCAGTGACACTGAAATGGGGCTTTGGCAATGGCTTCGTTGTGAGCAGCCTTGCTTTCCCCAAGCTCTCTGTGAGTGACGCCTGATGTAGTGTACGATGTAGCAGTGAACTGCGTGCACACTTAAAGCTCATTCCATTGACGTCTCTGTTTGAGACCATCCTCGAAGAACTATGGAAAGAATGAAATATCAACAGCTGGCTGGTCATTAGTGTTAATTGCCTTCATGTATTTTTCATTGTTTTTTTAAGTTCTATAATAAGAGACTATAAAACTAGAATCTTTTATTTTCATACAAAAAAGGCATTTTCTTTTTGAATCAAAATTAAGAGAAATGTGAATAGAGTTTGAAAATAATCCCCTAGTTGTATGGAAGCCTGTTTTTAAAATGGATTTTTTTTTCTTGAAGATCAGTATATTACATTCATGTAATGGTCTTTGTTCAAAATAAAGCTTGCTTTGAGAAGCGTTGTATTTAAAATTATAATTTCATTAATTTAAAATTTTAAGGTTCTGATCCTTCATTATAAGCTTGCGTTTTCATATAAGCTTAGTTTCATTAGTTATCCTCACTTTTCTCTTCTCCTAGTTTTTTCCAATTCCAGTGTCCCTATTTCTTACAGCTCAGTGAAGGTTGGGGAAATATCTGTTACCTATTTTGGATGTTAATATTTTGTAATCAATTTTTAAATAATTTTTAAAAGCAAGGAATCATATCCTTGAACAGAAAGCAGAACAAGTGTGGAAGATGCCCATGGATGCATAGATGTTGAAGATTTCAATAGTTTTAGGTTGTTGAGCAAGTTTTTAACGTTGGAACTTTAAGTGGAAAAATTTGTTAACACTGAGGGATTATGAGTCTCATCCCACTAGGGAACAAAACCAAGATCAGAAAATTTACTTCTCTCTTTGCTGCAGTTTATTCATGTGTAGGATTCTGCCACAAATAATTATAGATGTGATCCCACTATGCAGAAGTCTAAATGGAATAAAATTTAAAGAGGAAATTACTGAGCTTAATGCCAGAAAGAAACAAAAATCTTCAGCTACAGAAAGACAACTGGAAGCATACAACATCTGAATTTAGAGGACTGCAAACTGTGATGGAAAAAATTAAATCTTTTCTTAAGCACACTTAAATTAAGTATTAACAAATTTTGCTGGTCTTTACCATTAATGACACGGATGGAATTATTACCAGATTTAAATATCACTGATAAAATATCTTTCTACATTTTTTGTGTGTTTGAAAAACGCTAAGAGGTGTACCCATCTCTCTTAGACTTTAAAAACATTTGTTTTTATCAGAATTAGGCCATTTAGTCTTGGCACCTGGGGTTTATGCTGGGGAAAAAAAATTAGAAAAAAGAAATGTCTCTTTTTTTTCTAGTATGTGTTCTTCGTTTTGCAGAATTTGTGGTTTCCTAAAAAGCTGACTTTTCAAATCATTTTCTACAAAGCAAATAACACATTTCCACTATGAATTCTGTTCCGTATCTTCTGGTGGTCTCATTTTGTTTGGGTGGTAACTTTTATGAAGGAAGAGAAGAGGGAAGAATCGAGCGCCCTGTCTCCTCGCTGCCTTCATCCTCTGCTCCCACGTATCACCAGGCGCCTCGTCCACATGGCGTTCACTTTAGGATAATTCATCCAGCTGTACATTTGACTGGTGGGGCTTCCTGTATCTATATTTTATTTTATAATAAAAAATATTTTTAGGATAAATAAATAAGTAAAAATGGAAGACAAAAACTGTTCCTTGGGGAGAATCCATAGGCGAATAGAAATGCTTGTCTTCTCCCACTGAGGCCACAGCCCAAGTCCCAGAATAACGTTCCAGATGACCTCGAGCTGACTGGACCGTGTGGACGTCCGCAGTGTGTTGCTGTGTGTTTCCTTTGTTTTCGAGTGGTAGTGGATGTGTGTGTGTTGTTTTGGTTCTTCCTCCCACCATAATTAATCCTGTATCTTCTTATTCTTTCCAGAATGGGTTTTTATCGGCACTGCCTTATTTGGGCTGTTGGTTATGTATGATCCTGTCTGGTCAAGCTGCTGACAATTTAAGGGCAAAATGGAATGTTTCAACTGTGTGTGTTCGAAGAGTTTTTACCCTTATAGGTAAATGAGGTGAATCGGGTTTTGTTTGGTTTACAGTTGTTTACTATGTTTATAGTACAAGGCAAAATAAAAGTGGTAATATTAGCCATTTATGTTGTTCACATATCAAAACAGTATGTTTTAATGCACGTAGTGTATTTCTGTACAAGATTCTTTTTGAGCCACGCATACTGAGAATTAAGATTTATAATATCCTGTTATCTCCACCATAGTCTCATAACTATTAAAAAATGGCTTACTTTGTAGAATATCATTCCCAAAGTTTAGAAATCATTTTGTTTTCAGCTCTAGGTTTGCAATGAAAATAAAATATTATTTAATTTAAATATTTTAATTTTATTTGTGTTATTTAAGATCCATCCCTTTTCTTTTTTAATTAATTTATTTTTTATTGCAGTATCCTTGGATTATGACATTATATAACGTTCAGGTGTACACCGTAATAGATTTAGAATTCTGTGTAGATTACATCATGTTCACCACCCAAAGACTAATTGCAATCCATCACCACACATGTGCCTAATCATCCCTTTTGCCCTCCTCCCTCCCCCCTTCCCCTCTCCATCCCTTTTCTAAGTGAATACATATTAAATTTCAATCCAAAAGTATTTACTAACATCATTATATCAAATGAGGAGCTATAAATCAGAGAACTCAAAGGAACCTTAAATAATTATGTGTTGCAGACTCTGCTTTCAGAAAGGCAAATGTTAAGACTATCTAGGACAACTATTCAGTTTTTTGAAAGATCTTGAGTGAGTAGAGACCCTGAAAGTCGCTACTGGCTGGACTTGAGTAATTACATTGTGAAAGGACCCTATTTGTGATAATTCTGCAGACACCTTCTGAGCACCAACTGCTCAAAGGTACCGTCCTGTTCCATTGCTTGCTCACTTCAAAAAAGAAATTTTTCCACACTTGGAACTGAAATAAATCCCTTTAGACTCAATCCAATTTTCTCCTTTTTGGCTTCCTGTTGACCTGCTTTGCTTAGTATATTGGCCATTAGGCGTATGTGGCTATTGAAATTTTTAAAAGTTAAGTTCTTCAGTTGCAGTGCTATGTCCATCATCACAGAGAGCTGTTGGATCCCACTGCTGTTGACACGGGGGAAAAAGGGCAGCCTACTGGCTCAGTCCCTCCTGTGACTTGTATTTCATGCCTAACTGCCTGTAATAAACTATGCTTATTGTTGTCAATTGTCAAATCCTAGATGGAGTGTTTTTCTAACTTTATCCAACAGAGTTTATTATTTAGTGTATCTTCTTTGGCTATACGGATTTTAAATCACATTGTGTATCAACTGTTGCTTCTCTCAAGAGCCATGTTTTTCTCGTCTTCCTCATTCTCTGACATTTAGCTGAGTTCTAGTCACATGTAGATTTAGGAACATTGCATAATGAAATTTTCCTTTTACTTTTATATTGCAGTATGCCTATATGTTTTCTGGCAGGTTTTTTTTTTCATGAAACTACATAATTTAAATTTAGAGTCTTCTAGGCAGTACAATGTTTCTACGGTAGGTGGCAGTAATAATAAATCTCAGATTTATACTCTGTTAAGATAGAGCAAGCAAATGCTAATGCTAGGGCTTCGTTTTCATTTATAATTCTTCACTCCAGGAATGATTGGACCTGCGGTGTTCCTGGTAGCCGCGGGATTTATTGGTTGTGACTATTCTTTGGCTGTTGCGTTCCTGACCATATCAACAGCGCTGGGGGGCTTTTGCTCTTCTGGATTCAGCATCAACCATCTGGACATTGCACCTTCGTGAGTACTCATGTAGAGATTGGCTGTGACTGACTAAATTCATCTTTTTTAATTGTGGTAAAATATACATAACATAAAATTTACCATTTTAACCATTTTAAAATAGTGTACAGTTCTGTGGCATTAAGTACATTCACATTGTTTTGCATCCATCACCACCATCCATCTCCAGACTGTTCCGTCTTCCCCAAGGAAAACTCTATCCCCATTGAACACTAGCCCCCATCCCTCCTCACAGCCTCTGGCAACCACCACTGTACTTTCTCTCTCTGAATTCGACTGCTCTAGGAATGATTTTAAGTTGTTAAACAAGGTTTCAGTTTACATGATAATTAAAGCATGAAGTTGTTTATAATTAAACTTTTAACTATCATTACCTCTGTACACAGTGTTTCCATAAACACATTACCTAGAACACATTATAACTTGTGTCTGTCCACCCAGCTGGAATGGGAACTCTGAAGGCAGAGACTGTCTTCCCCTCCTCAGGGCTCACCATGACTCGTGGCACATAGTGGGCATTTAGTGGATGGATGAATGTCCAAGACCAGACCCAGGTATTTGTGCAATTATTGTCTTCCCTATGTGCACACATATTTGTTTAGTGCTTGAAAGCTTACAAATCACTTTCACAAACGTAATCATGTTTTATCTGTAAAGCATTCCTATGAGAAAGGTGTTCTTGACCTATTTTATGACTAAGGAAACTCAGATTCAGAGAAGTTAAGTGATTTGCCTTACACCACACAGCTAATAAATGACAGAGCCAAAACTTGAACCTAAAATTCTTTGAAGCCCAGAATTCCTCCTACAGCTAGCTCTATGAAAATGTTCTTTGGGCCACATACTTCTAAGAATTCTTTTGTGCCAGTTGACAAGGTAGAAGAGGAAACTGTGTAAATAGTTTAACCCAGAAGACTTGGCACACTTAATTTTTTAAAAATGGTAGACATGAATGTATTTTTGGAGAAAAGACAGGTGGTGTCCTATCTTTGCCCTACACCTAGATGACCTCAGAATCCTTCTGATTTCTGTTAATCCCCAGTCTTCCGTCCCTTCAGTCAGCACTTCAAGATAAGCTCCTCCAACCTGACTGTCACAGAATTCGAGGAGACCTTTGAAATCATTCTCGGCTAGTCTCTCATTTTATGTAAGAAGTCCAAGAAGGTTCTACGGGATTCAAGTCCTAGTGTGCTCAGCTCCTGGCTGAGTCCCGTCTGCCACTCTGCAGTGCTGTCTGCTGAGGCCCGTTCTCGGCCCCTGGGCAGTGCCTCTTCCTCTCCATCCCTGAGTCCTCCCCAGGTCACACCCTAGTTTGTTTGTTTTTTTAATTAACAGAGCTTAAGATTGGCCCTGAGCTAACATCTGTTGCCAATATTCCTCTTTTTGCTTGAGGAAGATGGTCCTTGAGCTAACATCTATGCCATTCTTCCTCTACTTTGTATATGGGATGCCACCACAGCATGGCTTGATGAGCGGTGTGTAGGTCCACACCCGGGATCCAAACCCACAAACCCCGGGCCGCTGAAGCAGAGCACACAAACTTAACCACTACACCACTGGGCCAACTCCCCCAGTTCTTCATTAAGCCTTTCCACACCATTGCTGCCTGCTTTTTTCTCCTCCTTTTCTCAATGCATTCCATTTATAATTTTATGCTAGATGCATTCATATTAACTACCTTACCTTGATATGTAATCATTTCTAAAGGTGACTCTTACCTTTCCTATCTCCCCAGTTTGGATGTAAGCTCCCTCAGACAGAGACATTTTATACATCCATATCACAGCTTCTGCACAAGGAGAGGCACACCCGGTCCATACTTGTCAAGTGGCTGTGTGATCATACCAAAAAAGTAGGAGCCTCAGTGCTACATGTCCCTTCACAATGGGGAACCAAGGAAAGAAAACCAGTAGCACTTAGGCATCGGACCAAGAAACCATCTGAAATAAATGGTAATCTAATCAAAAGCTCTGGAACGGTAAGCTCCCAGAGTGCAGGGGCCAAGTCTGTCTCACTCACTCCACGTGCTGGGCCATGGTCGGTGCTCTGTCAAGTGCATGAATGGAGGAATGAAAATAGATTTTCATATTCAGTACCATGTTAAAATTCTTTCTAAAAACTATTTGAGTATTGATCTTATTATATTAACACTTTTCTTTAAAGCTCTTTCTTTACTATTCATGTATAATAAAATCAATTTTTGTATTCTCTATTAAATGTAAATACATAATTTTTAGCCAACTTGCGAAATCCTCCACATTATGGCCCCAACCTATCTTTATAATTTTATTTCTGCCTCCCCTGCCTTGCCTTCTGTGTATTCTCTGCCCCAGCTGAACTAAACTACTCTTTATTCTCAAAAAATATCCCGCAACACAAACACACACACACAGACACACACGTTTCCACTTTTCCTAGCTTTGGGATTTTGAAAAGTGATTCTTTAGTCCCTCATAGAATTATGAAGTTATCAGTGTAGACATGTAAATCTTCCTAAAGTGAATTGTAGTGATGCCTTTCTCTACAAAATTAGTAAAGATGACAGCTTTAAATGAATATTACTTTTATTATTATGTCATTATTTCCTATTTCTAGTAAATGAAATATGAAACTTGTTTAGTTATCTCTTCATTTCTATAACCACAGTTATTAATTAGAGAAATTGATGAGTTAAATAGCTGAGTTTGTATATAAGCCACATGTATATGTATTTAAATAGCAATTAAAAGTAACACATAATAGTGAATTCCACAGAATACTATGTAAGTTTATATTAACAATAAAATTGAGATTGAAGTCAAAAATGTGCTATTTGCAGAGATTAGGAGTACAAAGGAAATAGTACATCTAAATGAGATTTTACTCATTAAGATTTGTTTATTTACCTATTTGTTTTGATTGCTTCCTCCCGTTTTTTTTAATTGAGGTAACATTGGTTTATCACACTATATAAATTTCTGCTGCACATCATCATATTTCGATTTCTGCATAGATTACATCATGTGGCCCACCCACAGACTAATTACTATCCAGCACCATACCCATGTCCCCAGTTACCCCTTTAGCCCTCCTCCCTCCTCCCTTCCCCTCTGGTAACCACCAAGCCAATCTTTGTATCAATGTGTTTGTTTGTTGTTGTTTTTATCTTCTATTTATGGGTGAGATCATATGATATTTGACTTTCTCCCTCTGACTTATTTCACTTAGCATAATACTCTCAAGGCCCATCCACGTTGTCACAAATGGCCAGATTTAATCATTTATTATGGCTGAGTAGTATTCCATTGTGTATGAATACCACATCTTCTTTATCCATTCGTCCCTTGATGGGCACCTAGGTTGCTTCCAAGTCTTGGCTATTGTGAATAATGATGCAATGAACATAGGGGTGCATGTATCTTTATGCATTTGTGTTTTCATGTTCTTTGGATAAATACCCAGCAGTGGAATAGTTGGCTTGTATGGTAGTTCTATTCTTGATTTTTTCCCCAGTGATTGTATTGCGATCATAATGGTTTATAACTTTGTGTAATTTTGGATGTACATTATTATTTATCAATTTCTGAAGGCACTTCATCATGCTCATCCCAGTAGTCTAATTTTTCCATCATCATACATTTGTGACCCATCATCCCTTTTGCTCACCCCAACCCCCTTCCCCTCTGGTAACCACTAATCTGTTTTCTTTATCCATGTATTTGTTATCTTTCATATATGAGTGAAATCATGCAGTATTTATCTTTCTCTGTCTGGGTTATTTCACTTAACATTATACCCTCAAGTTCCATCCATGTTGTTGCAAATGGGACAATTTTCTCTTTTTATGGCTGAATAGTATTCCATTGTGCATATATATATATATATATATATATATATATATATATACACCACATCTTCTTTATGCATTCATCCATGGAAGGGCACTTCAGTTGCTTCCATGTCTTTGCTATTGTGAATAATGCTACAAAGAGCATAGGGGTGCATAAATCTCTTTGGATCATTGATTTCATGTTCTTTGGATAAATACCCAGTAGTGGGATAGCTGGATCATATGGTATCTCTGTTTTTAATTTTTTGTGAACTCTCCATACTGCTTCCATAGTGGCTGCACCAGTTTGCGTTCCGACCGGCAGTGTATGAGGGTTCCCTTTTCTCCACATCCTCTCCAGCATTTGTTGTTTTTTTGTCTTAGTAATTATAGCCATTCTGACTGGTGTAAGGTGATATCTCATTGTGGTTTTTATTTGTATTTCCCTAATAATTGGTGAATGTTGAACATCATTCATGTGTCTATTGGCCATCTGTATATCTTCCTTGGAAAAATGTCTGTTCATATGCTCTGCCCATTTTTTGATTGGGTTTTTTGTTTTGTTGTTGTTGAGTTATATGAGTTCTTCATATATTTTAGAGATCAATGCCTTGTTGGATAAATGATTTGCAAATATTTTCTCCAAGTGGGTGGGTTGTCTTTTCATTTTGTTCATGATTTCCTTTGCTTGCAGAAGCTTTTTAGCCTAATGTAGTCCCTTTTGTTTATTTTTTCTTCTGTTTCCCTTGCCTGCATAGACATGATATTTGAAAAGATGCTGGTAAAACCACTGTCAAATAATGTACTGCCTATATTTTCTTCTGGGAGTTTTATGGTTTCAGGTCTTGCCTTCAAGTGTTTAATCCATTTTGAGGTAATTTTTGTATTAACTCAAGCAAGATAATAGTATACTTTCGTTCTTTTGCATTTGGCTGTCCAGTTTTCCCAACACCATTTATTGAGGAGATTTTCCTTTCTCCTTTGTATGTTCTTGGCTCCTTTGTCAAAGATTAACTGTCCATAGATGTGTGGTTTTACTTCTGGGCTTTCAATTCTGTTCCATTGATCTGTGTGTCTGTTTTTGTGCAAGTACCATGCTGTTTTCATTACTATAGCTTTGTAGTATATTTTGAAGTCAGGAATTGTGATACCTCCAGCTTTGTTCTTTTTTATCAGAATTCCTTTGGCTATTTGGGGTCTTTTGTTCGGTATAAATTTTAGGATTCTCTATTCTATTTCCCTGAAGAATGTGATTCTGATTGGGATTACATTGACTCTGCAGGTTGCTTTAGGTAGTATAGATGTTTTAACTATGTTTATTCTTCCAATACATGAGCATGGAATATCTTTCCATTTCTTTATGTCTTCTTCAATTTCTTCCAATAATGTCTTATATAGTTTTCAGTGTACAGGTCTTTCACTACTTTGGTTAAGTTTATTCCTAGATATTTTATTCTTTTCGTTTTGACTGTAAATGGGATTGTATTCTTGATTTCCCTTTCTGCTACTTCATTATTAGTGTATAGAAATGCAACTGATTGTTGTAAGTTGATTTTGTACCCTGCAACTTTTCTGTAGTGGTTGATTATTTCTAATAGATTTCTGATGGATTCTTTAGTGTTTTCTATTTATAGAATCATATCATCTGCAAACAGCAAGAGTTTCACTTCTTCCTTTCCAATTTGGATCCCTTTTATTTCTTTTTCTTGCCTAATTGCTCCGGCCAAAACCTCCAGTACTATGTTGAATAAGAGTGGCGAGAGAGGACGCCCTTGTGTTGTTCCTGTTCTCAGAAGGATGGCTTTCAGTTTTTCACCATGAAGTATGATGTTGGCTGTGGCTTTGTCATATATGGCCTTTATTATGTTGAGGTACTTTCCTTCTATATCCACTTTATTGAGAGGTTTTATCATAATGGATGTTGGATCTTGTCAAATGCTTTCTCTGCATCTATTGAGATGATCATGTGGTTTTTATTCTTTATTCTGTTAATGTGGTGTATCACATTGATTGATTTGCGGATGTTGAACCATCCCTGCATCCCTGGAATGAATCCCACTTGATCATGGTGTACTATCCTTTTAATGTATTACTGTATTCAGTTTGCCAATGTTTTGTTGAGGATTTTTGCATCTATGTTCATCAGTGATATTGGCCTGTAATTTTCCTTCCTTGTGTTCTCCTTGTCTGGTTTTGGTATTAGGGTAAGATTAGCCTCATACAATGAGTTAGGAAGCATTCTGTCTTCTTCAATTTTCTGGAATAGTTTGAGAAGGATAGTTATTAAATCTTCTTTGAATGTTTGGTAGAATTCTCCAGAGAAGCCATCTTGTCCTGAACTTTTGTTTTTTGGGAGATTTTTCATTACTGTTTCAATCTCTTTTCTTGTGACTTTTCTATTCAGATTCTCTATGTCTTCTTGACTCAGTTTTGAGAGGTTGTATGAGTCTAAGAATTTACCCATTTCTTCTAAGTTAACCAATTTGTGGGCATATAATTTTTCATAGTATTTTCTTATAAACCTTTGTATGCTGCAATATCTGTTGTTGTCATTTCTCCTCTTTCAGTTCTAATTTTGCTTGTTTGGCCTTCTCTCTTTTTTTTGTGGTAAGTCTGGCTAAGGGTTTGTCAATTTTGTTTATCTTCTCAAAGAACCAGCTCTTAGTTTCATTATCCTTTCTACTGTTTTTTTAGTCTCTATTTCTGCTCTGATTTTTATTATTTCCCTCCTTATGCTGACTTTGGGCTTCATTTGTTCTGTTTCTAGTTCTGTTATGTGCAGTTTAAGATTACTTATTGGAGATTTTTCTTGTTTGTTTAGATGCACCTGAATTGCTGTGAATTTCCCTCTTATGACACTTTTACTGCATCCCATAAGAATTGGTGTGTTGTATTTTCATTTTCATTTGTCTCCAGTTATTTTTTATTTCCCCTTTGATTTCTTCAATGATCCAGTGGTTGTTCAATAGCATGTTGTTTAGTCACCATATATTTCTGACTTTCCTAGTTTTTCAGTTGATTTCTAGTTTCATAGCATTCTGGTCAGAAAAGATGGTTGAGATGATTTCAGTCTTCTTAAATTTATTGAGGCATGCCTTGTTTCCCCGCATATGGTCTGTCTTTGAGAATGATCCATGTGCACTTGAGAAGAATGTGTATTTTGTTGGTTTGGGATGGAATGCTCTCTATGTATCTGTTAAGTCCATCTGATCAGGTGTTTTGTTTAAATCTACTATTTCCTTGTTGACTTTTTGTCTGGATGATCTGTCCACTGATGTAAGTGGGGTGTTGAGGTCCCCTACTATTATTGTGTTGCTGTTAGTTTCTCCCTTTAGGTCTGTTAATTATTGCTTTATGTACTTTGGTGGCCCAATGTTAGGTGAATATATATTAACAAGTGTTATGTCCTCTTGGTGGAATGTCCCTTTTATCATCATATACTGCCCCTCTTTGTCTCTCATTATCCTTTTTAACTTGAAGTCTGCTTTGTCTGATATAAGTATGGCAACACCTGCTTTCTTTTGTTGGCTGTTAGCTTAGAGTATTGTCTTCCATCCCTTCAATCTGAGCCTGTGTTTGTCTTTAGAGCTCAGGTGTGTTTCCTGAAGGCAGCATATTGTTGGGTCTTGTTTTTCAATCCATCCAGCTACTCTGTGTCTTTTGATTGGCAAACCCCATCTATTTACATTTAGAGTGATTATTGTTATATGAGGGTTTAATGCTGCCATTTTATCTGTTGTTTTCTGGTTGTTCTATGTTTCCATTGCTTCTCTCCTTTGTATTTCTGACTGCTATTTCATTTTGTTGGTTTTCTGAGGAGGTTTTCTCAGTTTTCTCTCTTTTTGTGAATTGTGAACTCTGCTTTGATTTTTTGTTTAGTGGTTACCGTGAGGTTTGTATATAAGATCTCATAGATGAAATAGTCCACTTTCTTGTAGCCTCTTATCTCTATTAACCTAAGCAGGTTCTATCCTCTTCCTCTTCCCCTTCTGAGTAACTGCTGTTAGAAATTGTTCTGTTTTGAATTTTGTGCATTTGTGGCTGAGTTGAAGTGTTTATCATTATGTTTGATGCTTTCTTTCCCTTTCTCTTTTAAGTTGTAATTGAGCCTTTGCCTCCCTGTTCTGGTTGAGAGCTGCAGGTTTCTGATCACGTCTCTCTGTTTGTCTCCTTGCTCAGAGCTTTGTAGACCTTTCCTTTTTGTTGCTGGTGTGAGGGCATCTTTAGTCATTTCTTGTAGGAGAGGTCTAGTGGCAATGCATTCCCTCAGCCTTTGTTTATTTGTGAAAGCTTTTATTTCTCTATCATATCTGAAGGACATTTTTTCTGCATAGAGTATTCTTGGCTGAAAGTTTTTGTCTTTTAGTATTTTGAGTCTCTCCTAGCCTGTGGGTTTTCTGCTGAGAAATACACTGAAAACCTAATAGGGGTTCCTTTGTAGGTTATTTTCTTCTGCCTTGCTGCCCTTAATATTGTTTCTTTGTCATTGTCTATTGCCAGTTTTACTGTTATATCCCTTGGTGAAGGTCTTTTGACAGTGATGTAATTAGACATTCTAATAGCTTCATGTATTTGTAAATCTGGATCCTTCTCCAGGTTTGGGAAATTTTCAGCAATTATTTCTTTGCACAACCTCTCTGCTCCTTCTGCCCTCTCTTCTCCCCCTGGAATACGTATAATCTTTATGGTGCCTTTCCTAATTGAGTCAGATATTTTTCAGATAATTCCTTCATTTTTTTTAAGTCTTAGTTCTGTCTCCTCCTCCACCTGTAGAATTTCTATATTTTTATCCTCTAAATCACTAATTCTTTCCTCCATAGCATCAGCTCTATTTCTTAAAGATTGTAGATGATTTTTTATTTCATTGTTTTTCATATCCAGAATTTCTGCTTGATACTTTTTTATAAGTTCAATCTCCTTGTTGAAGAGATTCCTGTTATTCCTGAGCTCGTTGAACTATCTTTTAGTGTTCTCTTGTAAATTGAGTTTCTCATGACAGCTGTTTTGATTTCTGTCATTTAAGTTGTAAATGTCTGTGCCTTCAGGGTTGGTTTCTGGAGAATTGTCTTTTTCCTTCTGGCCTGAATTGTTGCTGCAGTTTCTCCTGGTGTTTGATGAACTGGTCTTTTGTTGGGGCATCCGTGGCAGTACTAGGTCGCACATTCCACCTGTTGCTGCTAGGTGGGAGCAGGAGCAGTGTTTCGGGTGCAACCTCATCTGCTGGAAGCTGTGGTGGTACTGTGAGTGCTGGACCCTCCAGGGGAGCGTTCAGGTGCTGGTGTGGGCTGTGCTCAGTGGGCAGGGCTTCCTTTCCAGGATGGAGCTCGGGCTGCTCCTCGGGGCTGCAGGGACCCAGTGGGCTCCTCCCCCACTAGGAAAGCGATCAGGAGCAGGCTAAGGACTGCCACCTCTTCTTACAGTCACCCCAGGGGCACATTCCCTCTTTTGGGGCTCAGTAGTACTGTGAGTGCTCACGCAAGCCTGCAGTGCACTTGCCCCAGCATATACCTCTGCTGTGGTTTCTGCTTGGGGTCCTGCCGGCCACTGTGCTTGGTAGGTGGGGCTTCCTCCCTGACACTGAGCTGGGGCCCCTCCTTGGGCCCACACGGGCACAGTGGGCTCCTCCCCACCACCAGGAAAGCAATCACGAGTGGGCTAAGGGCGGCCACCACCTCTTCCTACAGTCAATCCAGTGCATGTTCCCAATTTCAGGGCACTTGCACCAAGCTGGAAAGTGTTCATGCATGTGCACAGGGCTACCGGGGGAGGGGCTGGGAGTGCTCACCTCTCTCTGCCACTTCCCAGAGGGCCAGTCCTTCCACCCTCAGATTTATAGCTGCATGTGTCTCTCAGGCATCCTGTTGTACTGTGTGGGCTTCCTCTGTTGGTCAGTGAATGTCCATTTAGTTGAGATTCGAAAGGGGGAGAGACAAAGGGAATAGTTCAATCCACCATGTTGCTGACGTCACTGTATTCTTAATTTTGGGGGGAATCTGCACACTGCTTTCCATAGTAGCTGCACCAGTTTGCACTCCCACCAGCAGTGTACGAGGGTTGCCTTCTCTCCACATCCTCTCCAACACTTGTTGTTTCCTGTCTTGTTAATTACAGCCATTCTGACTGGAGTGAGGTGATATCTCATTGTAGTTTGGGTTTGCATTGCCCTCATAGTGATGTTGAATGGGTTTCTCATTCTAATCTTAGCTGTCTAAAGCCATTTCACCTTCTCTGAAGATCAGTGCCTTAAGGAAACTTAAGTTTGACTAAAGATTTGTCAATTTTATTTATCTTTTCAAAGAACCACTCTTATTTTCATTGATTTTTTCTATTGTTTTTTTAGTCTCTATTTCATTTATTTCTGCTCTGATTTTTATTATTTCCTTCCGTCTACTCTTTTGCAGCTTTGTTTGATCTTCTTTTTCCAGTACCTTTAGGTGTGCTGTTAAATTATTTATTGAAGACTTTTCTTGTTTCTTGAGGTAGGCCTATATTGCTATAAACTTTCCTCTTAGCACCACTTTTGCTATATCCCATAAATTTTGACATGTCATATTTTCATTTTCATTTGTCTCCAGGAATTTTTTGGTTTCTCCTTTGATTTCTTCGTTGCCTCAGTAGTTGTTCAGTTACATTTTGTTTGATCTCCACATATTTGTGGCTTTTCTGGTTTTATTTGTGTAGTTGATTTCTGTGTTCATACTGTTGTGGTCAGAAAAGATGCTTGGTATTATTTCAGTCTTCTTAAATTTGTTGAAACTCGTTTGGTGGCCTAACGTGATCTTTCTTGGAGAATGTTCCCTGTGCATTTGAAAAGAGTGTGTATTCTGTGGGTTTTGGACAGAATGTTCTATATCTACTAAGTCCCTCTGGTCTGATGTGTCATTGGAGGCCAGTGTGTCCTCATTGATCTTCTGTTTGGATGATCTATCCATTGGTGTAAGTGGAGTGTTAAAGTCCCCTACTATTATTGTGTTACTGTCTATTTCTCCTCTTATGTCTGTTAATAATTGCTTTGTGTACTTAGGTGCTCCTGTGTTGGGTGCATAGATATTTACAAGTGTTATGTCCTCTTGTTGGATTGTTCCCTTTATCATTATGTAGTGCCTTTCTTTGTCTCATGTTACAGTTTTTGTTTTAAAGTCTATTTTGTCTAATATAAATATTACTACCCCCCCACTTTCTTTTCTTGCCATTTGCGTGGTGTATCTTTTTCCATCCTTTCACTTTCAGTTTGTGAGTGTCTTTAAGTCTGAAGTGTGTCTCTTGTATGCAGTATATATATGGGTCTTGTTTTTTTATCCAGTTGGTCACCCTGTGTCTTTTGATTGAAGCATTTAGTCCATTGACATTTAAAGTAACTATTGATAAGAATGTACTTATTGCCATTTTGTTACATTTTTTCTGGGTGTTTTAGTGGTTCTTCTCTGTTCCTTTCTTCTCTTGCTCTCTTCCCTTGTGGTTTGATGGCTTTCTTAAGTATTATTTTTGGGTTCCTTTCTGTTAATTTTTTGTGTATTTATTATAGATTTCTGGTTTCTGATTACCATGAGGTTCATGTATAATAACCTACATAAATAGCAATCTATATTGTCAATGATCTCTTATGTTTGACTTTTTGCTAAAAGCTGTACTCTTTTACTCCTCTCCTCCCCCATTTTATGTTTTTGATATCATCTATAACCTCTTTTGTGTGTGTGTATCTGTTACACTCTTTTCACGGAAACAGATAATTTTAGTGCTTCTGTCTTTTCACCTTTGTGTTAATTTCATTGGTGGTTGATAGCTTCCTTTACTATATATTCATCTTTACCAGTGATTTTATTGTTTTGTTTTCTTTGTTTGTTTTTTTTTTTCCAGTTCATTTTTTTTTTATTAATGTTATGATAGATTACAACCTTGTGAGATTTCAGTTGTACATTTTTGTTAGTCATGTTGTGGGATCACCTCTTCCCCCTTTGTGCCCCCCCCACCCCCCCTTTTCCCTGGTAACCACCGGTCAGATCTCCTTGTCAATATGTTAACTTCCACCTATGAGTGGAGTCATATAGAGTTCGTCTTTCTCTGACTGGCTTATTTCGCTTAACATAAGACCCTCAAGGTCCATCCACGTTGCTGCGAATGGGCCAATTTTGTCTTTTTTTATGGCTGAGTAGTATTCCATTGTGTATATATACCATATCTTCTTTATCCAATCATCAGTTTCTGGGCATGTAGGTTGGTTCCACGTCTGGGCTATTGTAAATAATGCTGCGATGAACATAGGGGTGCAACGGACTCTTGGGATTTCTGATTTCAGGTTCTTAGGATAGATACCCAGTAATGGGATAGCTGGGTCATAGGGTATTTCTATTTTTAACTTTTTGAGAAATCTCCATACTGTTTTCCATAGTGGCTGTACCAGTTTGCATTCCCACCAACAGTGTATGAGGGTTCCTTTTTCTCCACAACCTCTCCAACATTTGTCATTCTTGGTTTTGGATGTTTTTGCCAATCTAACGGGTGTAAGGTGATATCTTAGTGTAGTTTTGATTTGCATTTCCCTGATGATTAGCTTCTTTGTTTGTTTTTGGATCATTTTCTTGTTCCTATTTGTGGTCTTTTCTTTTCCACTTAACTAAGTCTCTTTAGCACTTCTTGTAAGGCTGGTTTCTTCGTGATAAACTCCTTTAGTTTTTTGTCTTGAAAATTCTTTATCTCTCTTTCCATTCTGAATGATAACCTTGCCAGGTAAAGTATTATTGGCTATAGGTTTTTTCCTTTCAGCACTTTAAATATATCATGCCACTCTCCTCTATCCTATAGGGTTGCTGCTGAGAAGTCAGCTGATAGTCATATGGGGTTTCCTTTGTATGTCACTTGCCTTTCTCTTGTGGCTTTTAAGATTCTCTCTTTAGGGCTGGCCTGGTGGCACAGCAGTTGAGTTCACACATTCCACTTCAGTGGCCTGGGGTTTGCCAGTTCGGATCCCAGGTGCAGACCTACACACTGCTTGTCAAGCCATGCTGTGGCAGGTGTGCACATATAAAGTAGAGGAAGATGAGCACAGATGTTAGCTCAGGGCCAGTCTTCCTCAGCAAAAAGAGGAGGATTGGCAGCAGATGTTAGCTCAGGCCTAATCTTCCTCAAAAAATAAATAAATAAGTAAATAATTTTTTAAAAAGATTCTCTCTTTATCTTTAATTCTTGACATTTTAATTGTAATGTATCTTGGTGTGGGCCTCTTTGGTTTATTTTGTTTGGAGCTCTCTGTGCTTCCTGTACCTGCATGTCTGTTTCCTTCCTTAGGTTAGGAAAGTTTTCAGCTGTTATTTCTTTGAATAGATTCTCTGCCCCTTTGTCTCTCTCTTCTCCTTCTGGGACACCTATAATATGGATGTTACTGTGCTTGATGTCCCATATTTCCCTTAGACTGTCCTCATTCAGTGCTTTTTTTTCTATTCAGCTTGGGTGATTGCCTCTAGTCTTTCATCCAGCTCACTGATCTGTTCTTCTGTATCATCTACTTTCTGTCCCTCTAGTGAATTTTTCAATCCATTATTGTATTCTTCAGCTCTGATTGGTTCTTTTTTATATTTTCCATTTCTTGGTTGAAGTTCTCACTATGTTCATCTGTTCTTCTCCCAACACCAGTGAGCATCCTTATGACTATTACTTTGTTCTCTTTATCAGGTAGATTGTTTATCTCTGTTTCGTTTAGTTCTTTTCCTGAGGATTTGTCCTGTTCCCTTATTTGGAACATATTCCTTTGTCTCGTCATTTTGCCTCTTTCTCTGTGCTTATATCTATGTATTAGGTAGGTCAGCTATGGCTCCCAATCTTGGAGAAGTGACCTTATGTAAGAGATGCCTTATGAGGCCCAGCCATGTGCTTCCCTCTTGTCACAAGTTCCAAACGTTCCAGGAGTGTCCCCTGTATGGGCTACATGTGTCCCTCTGTTGTGGCAGGATTTCTCTTGCTGCAGGTGCCCAGGGTGTCTAGACTGTCCCCCTGGCCAGCTGGTTGTAATGCTCAGCTATTAGGGCCTGCTATGGACCCTTCAGTCACTTTTTCAGGCATAGGGAGCCCCAACACAGTTGGCTGCAAGGTCTAATACTAGATTTCTGCTGCAGTTTTTCTGTCAAGTGAGTAGGCTCCGAGTGTGGCTGGTTGCGAGGCTCAGGGGCTTACAGTTGCTGTAGGCCTCCAGCATGCAAGGCTGTTGTCAGCTCTCTCAGGATTGCAGCTGATTGGGGCCAGCCCCACATGTGGGAGCACGCAGTTGTTTCAGGCTTTGGAAGGTGCGGTTGATCTCCTATGTGGCTCTTTGAGAAGCACAAGTCTGCTGCAACTGACAAGCCCCACCACCCTCAGGGCCACACACCCTTCAGCGCTGTCCTGCCCCATGCACACGCCCTGACCTACTGAAGTAGACCCCCACTCGCCCCACAGCAAAGGCCCCACACACACCGTCTATGCAGGCCCACAGGTTGCCCAAGGGCTTGCTGTTGGGTGGGACCAGTCCCTAGGGTGGACTGCCTTCCCTGGCTGAGCTGGATTAAATCAGTCTTCTGGTGGCTGGGGCAGACCCCCGTGGCAACAGGCCAGGGCAAGGACTCCAGTGGCATCTGCTAGCATCTGTGTGAGCACACCTGTACTAGGTCACAATAATGACTGCCGCCAACGTCTCAGTCCCTGGGGAGGTGTTCTCAGTGTTGGGAGGTCTCACCTCGCACCAAGATGCACCCAGAGTCTGTCAAGTGAGTCTCTTTTCACCAAAGAAAAGGACCATGCACCTTTCTCTCTAGTGATTTTAGGTTGCTTTCAGAAACAGTTGAATTTGTGCGTGAGCCCTTTAAGAGCAGGCTTTTCCTTCTCTTATGTTTGATAGCTTTTCTGGGGGTATTTCCCATTGTTGTTAATAGCCAGCAAAGCCAGGTATTATGACACATTTCTCAGTTGTGCTGAGTCCAAAAGCTGCTTATTCTGGTCTAGCTCTCCTGCTCAGATCCCCCACTCCTCCGGGGAAGGCTTTGTACCTTGGGATTGCTCCTGGCCATGAAGCACTGCAGCTAGACTGTGGCTTTGTTCTCTCCAGGAAGGAATTTCTGCCTTTTCCCCTTGTTACAAGTTAGCTGTGTCACTTCTTGTGGGCTTCTTTTTATCCAGTTTCCAGTTCTCTCTCAGGGTTAGTTGTCCCAAGAGTAATTGTCAGTTTGTTGTGTCTGTAGGAGGAGGTGAGTTCAGAGTCCATCTATGCCACCATCCTCTCAGCAATCTCATTAAGATATTTTGCCCTCTCAACTTCTCTACTCTGTACCAATTTCAAAACAATTTCAATAGACATACTTTGGTATTCAGCCATAGACTATGGATATTATGTTATATATTCACTTTTCACATATATATTTACTTTCACATAATTCTTTTGTGGAATTAATTATATTAATAATGACACATGACTGCATATTACTTCACCTCAGTAATTTATGCCTTGCCGATCTAATCACAGTCTTGGGATGGAAAGACCCCCTAAGGTTCAGAATTCCCACAGAAGTTACGCTGCAGAAGCCCACAGAGCCTATTGGTCTTCTGTGTGGCAGTTGCTCATCTGACAATGATAACTACTTGGCTTAAACAGTAATATTTTTTTTAGTAATTTGACATTTGTAGGAACAATAATTGCTTGTATACTGACTACCAAAGAGCCACTCATTTTATAGAGAGAGTGGTACCTTCTTGAGTTATTATCTTCATAGTGTTTCATATAGTTAAAATGAATTTAAACTTTCAGAACCAGAAATAGATTTGATTAATTATTAAACTTACTAAAATATTTGAAGTGTTTACATTTTGAAGTTCAACCATTCTTTGTATAGTTTTATATGATTTTTATTTTTAAACTACATGTTTACCTTAATCCTTGTTAAATATAAAACCTTTCATATTTTCAATATGGATGTAGTGGCTGAATTAGATTTTTTAAAGCATAAGGTTCTGATAATCAGAATAATAAAAATTTTACACTGTACATGAGAAGTCTACTGTAATCAAAAAACTCTTCTAATATATCTCTTATCCTATGTAGCAATATAATCATGTTTTCACATCTCAAGATTGGTCATGCATGAAAGTTTTATTATAGTACCTTTCACATCGTGTGCTCAGTAAATATTTGTTGAATGAATGAACCTCTGGTTTTAATCACAAAGACCAAATGTCTAGCACTGGAAGTATTTACAATATACCAGAGACTTTGTCAAGTAGAAATTAGAGGGAAGAATTTTGTGAGCCTTACAAGCTAGGAAGTATTTATTGAGTATACATATTGGTGAGTTAAAAACTGATGGAGTTTAACATAATGAGGAAAGAAAAGAAGCATACTTGAAAGGCAAATTAAATTCAAGAAAACTTTGTTAAATTTAGTGATAATTTGAAAGATCTGATACAGACATAATTGATATAATAAAGATCCCCTTAAAGTTGAAGGAATAAAGGCACAAGAAGCCATTTCTGTGAGCAAGGACAGGAGGAAATGTGAACCAGTCACTGCACAGGGACTTGAGAAATGTATTTGAGATTGCAAAGTGGAAACTAAGCCTGAGTACCCAAAAGAGGATCCAAGGAAATAGCAAATAATTACAGCACTGAAATATGTTCCTTTATGCTCTTGATTAGAAAAGGAATCTAGAAAAGATTGCACATGAACTCAGTTAAATAGATGACATCGTCCAATTATGTAGTCTCTAGAATCATAGAAAGTTGGAACTAGGAAGGATTTAGAGTAATCTCATCCCTCACTACTCAAAGTGTGCTTGGTCCAGAGTCCAGTGGCATCAGCATCGTGTGGGAGCTTGTGAGAGATGCAGAATCTCAGGCGTCACCACAGACTTACTGAACCAGAATCCTCATGTTAAGATCCTCATGTGGTTCTTGTGCATGTTCAAGGCGAGGCCCTGGTCTCTCACTCACACAACAAGCATTTATGGAGTGTCTCCTATACATGTTGCCCTGATATGACACTACAACAAATAAGTCCCAGCTTCTGCTGCAAGGAGATAACCTAGTTTAGGAAAGAAACAATAAAAAAGTAAACAATTGTAATCTATTGTGATAATACATTCTTTTGGCAAGTACTATCAAATGCCTGCCAAGTGCCAGCAATACAGCCCTGGCCTGCGAAGCTCTTAGTCTAGAGTGGTAGACACAAAAGAATCACACAAATAGAAACCAACTTTTTGAAGAAAAAGTAAGAAAATATAATAAGGAGATACAATGTAGGTCAGGGAGTACGGGAAGGTCGCTCTGAGGAAGTGATATTTCAGCTAAAGCCTGAAGAATGAGTAAGAAGTTAGCCAGGCAAAAAGGGAATAATATTACTGACACAAGAGTTTACACAAGTGGAAAAAGAAATCAGTGTGTGTCAGCCTGCTTGGGCCGCCATAACAAAATCCTTTAGACGGGTGGCTGCAACAAGAGAAATTTATTTTCTCACAATTTGAGAGGTTAGAAGTGCAAGATCAAGCCAGCAAGGTTGGTTTCTGGTGTGAGCTCTCTTCCTAGCTTGCAGAAGGGCCACCTTTTTGCTGTGTGCTCGCGTGGCCTTTCCTCGGTGTGCGCACAGGCGTGAGTGTGTGTGTGCATGTGGACAGGGAGAGAGCTCTGGTGTCTCTTACGAGGGCACCAGCCGTCAGATCAGGGCCCCTCCCTTATGACCTCATTTAACTTTTATCACCTCCAGAGACCCTTTCTCCAAATATAGTCACTGAGGGTTAGGGCTTCAACATAGGAATTTAAGGGAACATAAACATTCACCCCATAACAGTGTATTTTAGTGAACTGAGAGTAGGTCATTTGTGGCTGAGATGCAGAGAAGAAAGCCACTGGGGAGTAAGCAGGAGCCCATGGTAAGCATTTTACATTGTATCCAGAGCAAGCAGGAAATGACATTCTCTGTATTTTAAGATCACTCTTGTGTGGACAAGAGTACAAGTAGAAGCAACCAATTAGGAACCTATTGCAGTAACCTAGTTAAGAGGGGATGGAGTATAAAGAAGTAGATAGATTTGAGATGTCTTGTGAATACAGTAGGTGGGAATTGGCAATAGATTAGACCTGAACAGGGAAGAAGATGTCAAGGATGATGATCTCCAGGTATTTGGCACGGGCGCCTGAGTGGTGGACTTACCGGAATTGGGATGCCTGAAGGATGAAGAGTCTTGGGGGAAGATAAAAATTTCAGACATGTTAAATTTTAGATATTTGGGAAAACATCTAGAAAACAGCCGTTGTAGGCTGTTTGATGTATGGATCTGGAACTCAGAAAAGCAGTCTGACTGGAAGGGAAAATGAGAGAATAGTAATCCACATAGCAAAATTCTTCAAGATTTCCTGGGGGGAGAAGGTAGAATGACAAGCGGTCTCAGGACTGGATCTTGACAAACATTTAGAGACCAGAAGGAGGGAAAATAACCAGACAAGGAAACTAAAAAGGAGTAACAGAGAGATAGAAGGAAAATCAAGAATGTGGTATCAGGGAAGCCAAGACTATCTAGTCTCCAATTCAAGAATGAGATCTGGATGAGAAATAAAGATTTAGGAGTCATCAACATATAAGTAGTAGAGGAAGCCACAAAATTAGATAAAATTACTCAGCAAACTGTGATGAGAAACTTGGGAATCCATTAGGAGAAAGAAGAGCCTGATGCAGAGATAATTGAGGAGAAGGAGAAGGGAAATAAGTAGAGAATTGGGATTCCCCCAAGGGAGAGCTTGATCAGCAGCGTCAGATGCCAGAGAGAAGGCAAGTAGAGTGGAAATGAAAATGTCCCTTGGGTTGGACAACCAGAGGGAGAAGTTTATTAAACATCTTGGTGGAGCAACGAGAAGGAAGCAGGGCTGCATTGGCATAAGGAATGAATGGAAACATGAGGAAATGGAGACAGCAAAAGCAGTGACTTTGAAAGTGTGATCTTTAGCCCATCCACATCAAAGTCATCAGGAGTGCTTATTAAAAAAAAAAAAGCAGAATCGTTTATGATAGGGCAAGGGAATCTGCATTTTGTTGCTCTGCCAGGTTCTCATGGACATTAAAATTAGAGGACCACTGCCAATAAACAACTATTTCAAAACTATGAAGGAAAGGGAAAAAAGCTGATGATAGACACATATTGATGAAAGATTTTTTTTTAAGATGAAAGAGACCCAAGCTGTTAATATGCTGAGAAAGGAAGGCCAATAAAAGATGAGAGATTAGGGGCCGGCCCCGTGGCCGAGTGGTTAGGTTTGTGTGCTCAGCTTTGGCGGCCCAGGGTTTCGCTGGTTTGAATCCTGGGCGCGGACATGGCACCACTCATCAAGCCATGCTGAGGCAGCATCCTACATGCCACAACCAGAAGGACCCACAACTAAAACTACACAACTGTGTACTGGGGGGCTTTTGGGAGAAAAAGGAAAAATAAAATCTTTAAAAAAGATGAGAGATTAAAGCTGAAAGAAAGAATTGAAAATTACTGGTTGGTAGAAGGCAGGAAGGAATGAGATCCGGAGTCCAAGTGGAGGGATTAGCTTTCAACTGAGGAAGGAGAGAGTCAGGTGGGTTCAGCTGAATAAGTTTTCAGGTGAGATGAGTTGTTTAGAATTGCGGTGGTTTAAAAATATGTCCACTCATTCTTGGACGCTCCTCCCTTCGAAAGGCGGCCTGTTTTCCCTCCCCTTGAGCGTGGGCTGGGCCAGCACCTTGTTCCTGATGAACAGAATGTGGCAAAAGTGATTGTGTCTGACAAGGTCATAGTAAGCGTAGCAGCATCCTCCTTGCTCTCCGTCCTTCTCGGGTGATTCACACTGGGGAGCACCAGCTGCCATGTAGTGAGGACACCTAACCCTGTGACAGGGCCCACATGGGGAGGAACTGAGGCCTCTAGCCAGCAGCCACATGAATGAGCTTAGAAGTGGATTCTTCTTGCCCCAGTCAAGTCTTCAGCTGACTGCAGCCCCGGCCAACATCTTGACTGAAACCTCATGAGAGATTCTGAGCCAGAACCACCCAGCTGAGCCACTCCTGTATTCCTGACCCCCAGAACCTGTGAGATAATCAGTCTTTGTTCTCTGAAGCTGCTATGTTTTGAGGTAATTTACTATGCAGCAATATCTAAGAAGAATCTTAACTGTTTGTCTTTGATACCTCTGGCGTGGGAGTCAGGCTCATTGCTGAGCATGGGAAAGAGGATAGGCGGAGTAAGAGACTTGAGAATGGTAAAGGTTCAAGATGATTACTGAGAAAAACCGTCACTAAGAACTCATAGAAGGGATTGTTGGCATCGATGAGGATAAGCTGAAGTGGGAATTAATTTTGTACGCTCACTCTTTACAAAGTTACTTCTTTCAGTGGTGTTCAGTACCCTAAGTGGGAGACTGAAAACATGCTGTTGGATTGATCTAGGATTGAGATTTTAACACGCTTAAGGTTGATGAACAGTCAGAGGGATGTGGGAATTGAGAAATTTGGCACAAAAGAGCTCTAGGCGGTGTTGTCTCCTAGACACTTTAGTTGAAGTGATGGAAATCCTCCTGTCAGCTGCTAAGCAGCCTGACCTACGGATGCACTTTAGTGTGAAGTCCAGAGACAAGAGGCTCCAGGCGAGAGTTGCTGTCCAGCTGTCCACTAATATCACCAAAGACTTGTTTCTTTTCCACTCTCTACTCTGCCTTTCATGATGCTGGTTTTACCCTAAGGCTGGGTCTGCTGGTAAAATCACACAATGAAATGATTGCCAGTAATAACAAGAGTTACCTGCTTTTGCATTCACATCAATCAAGAAAGAAAAGGATCTTTTCCTCTCCCAATGTGGAAATAAGTCCTGGGCTTCATTCTCGAACCAAACTGAGTCACAGGGGCGCAGCGTTTAAGTGCTCATGTTCCACTTCGGAGCCTCGGGTTCACCAGTTCGGATCCTGGGTGCAGACTTGGCACCGCTTGGTAAGCCATGCTGTGGTAGGCGTCCCACATATAAAGTAGAGGAAGGTGGGCACGGATGATAGCTCAGGGCCAGTCTTCCTCAGCAAAAAGAGGAGGATTGGCAGCAGATGTTAGCTCAGGGCTAATCTTCCTGAAAAAAATAAAATAAATTTGCTTTAAAAAAAAAACTGTCACATATCCAAGGGAATACCATTTGACTTTATGGGGATCAGCACCCACCCCTCAAGTTAGAGGTGAACGAGCCAGTGCCCCTCAAACCTCATGGAATGGGTGCTGAGGAGGCCATCAGTCACATCCACTACCACATGTGAAGATAACACAGGAGGTTGTGTTCAACATCTGAACACAAAGGACTATTTTGAAAGGAAGAAACTCCAGCACGGAGGAGTTACGTGACTTCCAGAGTCACAGCTAGTACATGGCAGACCTAAGTCTCAACTCCCGTCTTCCAGCTGCGTGGTCCACGTTCACTGAGGCAGCCAGAGTATGTGTCCGTTCTCTGCAATGAGTTCTGTTCCCTGAGTTCTCAAAATAACTACTAGTGCATCTACGATGAGCAGTTTTTAAGATCTTTCAAGTAAGTAGCAAATGTTAAGACAATCATAAAAGTAGCATGGTCCCTGCTCGCATCTGTGCAAGCTTATGCTGGCTTGGAGGGTGATCCGGTCATGTCCAGAGGCATCTCCTGGACAGTGCTAGGCGGGATCCTGCAACTAGGTTTTAAGCATCAGCTGAGTGGTTGAACTCTACATCTTAAAGATCCTGGTGCAGCCCTGACATTGTGTGAGTATTATAAGTAAAAAAGACAGTTATCTAGATAGGATATGAAGCCAAACTTAATGACATAAGCGATGCCAGCAAATGGTTGTAGAAGTTAGGAGAGTGGGTGGTGCCTGTGTGCCTCAGAGGAAGAGTGGTGCCATATAAGGCACCAGGCTTCTGGCTGTGGTCAACGTGTGTCTGTGTGCTGTGAACAGCATACGTAACTTTTAAAATTATACAGCTGTACAAATGTAAGATACGCTAGTCAAAGTCAAAATTATTTGTCTCCCTTATATTTTGATTCAACCTTTCAGATGAGCTCTCAGTTTTTATTTTCCAACTAGCATTTCTTGGTTCAAAGCATCTAGTTGTTTCTAGTTCCCTGTATCTTTGAGTAACTGGGGTTACAGATCTCATGACTGTGTTGTTGCATAGGCACTTTTTGTCTCTGGTAACCAGAGTGCCATGCAGTGGGTGACACTCTGCCGGTCAGAACACAAGCATTCAGGGACCACAGACCTTTAAGCATTCAGCAATGAGGCCTCTGGTGAAAAATTAAGCATGAGAAAATTGATCTTTCCTACAGATTGAATTCAGTGATGACTATGTTTTTAACAAGGCAGAGTTATAGATTATAACTAAATTCTTAAATACCGATTTGGATTCAGACAAATTGGGTAACATTTTACAGTCTTTCTTTCTTCATCTATAGAATGAAGATAATAATCCCTACCTCAGGGGGTTGATTTTACTATTAAAATGGGATAATATGCATAAAATACTTAGATCCGTGCCTGACATAATGTTTCTTAATAAACAGTCAGTGTTCCTATTAACATATTAATGTGTACATGGTATTTTCTAAGCCTTTTCTTCTATAGACTAAAGTGGGGATTTTCTATGGATAATTTTGTTGCCCAGATTCAAGGGTATTAGATAGATTTTTAACTGTTAGTCCCACAGAATTCTAGTACTCCAGTAGCACGGAATCCAGACTGAGTCGGTACAACATGTTTTTCTCTGAGCAGTCATCAATCTTTCCTGGCCCTTCCTGGCCAAGTGCAGTGTGAATGCCTGAGTGAGCTTCTTGGTGCTGACATTCAGAGTTCACAGCACTCATCGGCGGCGTTAACACCTGCCGCTGAAAAGGCTGCCACAGTGCAGTCGGCTCCTCCTCCTGCCAAGGTGTTAATGGTTCAAAAGGAGAGACAGTTCTGCCAAGCTTGGTTAGTTTAAGATACACTCCCTAAAGGGCACAAGCCGGAAAGATCTGTGCTGCTGGCTTTGTTATTGCATCCTGTATGCGTGAGTTTTGAACATAAAAATTTGTGGTGTTTATAGATAACTGAATTAGGTTCTGCAGGATTTTTTATTTAGACCCTGTGTGAGTCCACTCAGGCTGCCATACAAAATACCACAGACTGGGTGGCTTAAAGAACAGAATCTATTTTCTCACAGTTCTGGAGGCTGGAAGTCTGAGATCAGGCTGCCAGCAGGGTCGGGTTCTGCTGAGGCCTCTCCTCCTGGCTGGCACGCAGCCGCCTTCTCCCTGTGTCCTCAGGGGGCCTTTTTTTGGTACGTGCTCACAGAGATAGAGCAGTCTCTCTCTTCCTCTTCCTGTAACGCCACCAGTCCTGTTAGGTTAGGACTCTACCCTTATGACTTCATTTAACCTTAATTACCTCCTAAAAGTCATCTCTCCAAATACAGTCACATTGGGGTTAGGCCTTCAACATAAGAATTTTGGGAGGACACAGTTCAGTCCTTAGCAGGCACTTTTCCACATCCAAAATGGGAAGAGGAATTTCAGATCAGTAGTCCACAGCCAAGGTATTGAGGATCCTACACCCTATTAGAAATAGTATTATCCCACAATAAGACTATATGGACAATAAACATTAAGCTTCTTTAATTTTGACTGAAATTTTATTTTATAATAACACTGATTATTTCATGAAAAATTAAAAGTTCTAATTGAACTTTGTATATGCCTTAGTGACTTTTATGAAAAATAAATTAAGAAATGCCATTTACTTGGTTAAGTAATTTTTAGCTCCACCACCACCTTTAACTTTTTTTGTGTATGAGGAAGACTGGCCCTGAGCTGACATCTGTTGCCAGTCTTCCTCCTTTTTTCCCCCCGAAGCCCCAGTGCATGGCTGTCTATCCTGGTTTAAGTCTCTGGTTCTGGGGACGCCGCCACAGCACGGCTTGATGGTGGTGTGTAGGTCCACGCCCAGGATCCAAACCGGCAAACCCCAGGCTGCCAAAGCAGAATGCAAACTTAATCAGTCGGCCACTGGCTGGCCCCAAGTTTTCTTGCTAAAAATATCAAACCTAAATCTAATGAACCCTCGAGGATCTAGAGTCTAGATACTACCAGTGTACAGGAAATACAGAGGACGAGATTATGTTAAATGATGCCTCATACATGCAATCTACAAAATCCAGAATGTAGGACTATCTACAGGACAAAAATCGCAGTTTCTTCAATTAAAAGAGAGAGCAACAAAAAAGGAATGAACTGTTGATACACACAACTTGAAACGATGTTTAGTGACCCTAGTATGAAATCCGAGAGGTTGTGTACTGTATGATTCCATTTATATGAAATTCCTGATCAGGAATCGGCACCCTTTGGAGCCAGTGCCCAAGGGAGGTGCTAGTCTTCATGGGACAGAGCTCCAGCAGTCAGTGTGACCAGAGCCCCAGGAGTCCAGGCCTGGGGCCTAGAATAAATGTGGGCCACGTGCCACTTCTCTCGTCAGCACGTATCGAATGAGCATATATGTTGAACTGGCCGCTGGAAGTAATAAAGGGGAGTAAAAGTGGGTTTGCAGTGAGACTGCAGAGTTAGAATTAGAGAACAGTCTCCTCTTAGAAAATGTGATACCAGCTTGAAGAACAGTAAAGATCCTGAGAAGGCAGAGCTCAGTATGAACTGAACTAGACAGAGAAAGCTTCATGGAAGAGGTGCCAAGCAAGAGGTTTGGATGGAAAGGGTGTGGATGTCAGGTAGTATAGTGTGAATAAAGACAAGTGGCAGGAATGAGCAAGCCAGATGTGAGCAGCTGGAATAAAGCTGTCTGGATCTGAAGTGCGTTGTGCAGAAATAGGAAACGAGGTTGGGCACATGGGCCCGGGCCAGGCCACTGCAGCCAGGCAGAAGATTGCACCTTCTTAGTGTGAGCACTAAACCATCCATGGCAGTTTCTGAGTAGGGGTGACCTGACAAAATTAGGATTATTCAAATTAAAGTTTATAACTACTGAGAGGCAGTTCAACGGTGTGTAAAATGTCCTTTAAAATGTTTATACGAGCAGGTTCTGTTTCTTGATTGGATGCTAGGGGCATGGTTGTGTTCACTTGGTGAAAATTCACCAAGCTGTACGGTTACAATTTGTGCACATTTCAATATGTGTGTTACACTCAAAAAAAATTTTTAGTATCCTTGCTGGGATGTAGAGGAGCTCAGCTGGGACCACCAGATATGTTACATGTATCCATCTATAAATGATAAGGGAAGTAATAATCCATCACTAACTTGCCCAAAGTCACGCAGATGGTTAACGGTGGAGGTAGGTCGGAAATTGTTAGGTCTCCGATTTCCCAGTCCAGTCAGACTTCTTTATAGAAAATGATAAGCATTTCCTTCTTCTTAGGATGGTACCTAAGATCTTGGCTAGGGTAGCCTTCCTTCGTCTGCATATATTTCTCAGGTACTGGAGAAATCAACAGATCATTAGCATTTCCCAAATACAGGCGGGAATTCTTGCTTTAAAGATTTGCATCTAAACATAGATAGGAATATCCCACTTCCCTAAGATTTACCCTTAAAATAAATGAGAACTTTTTCTGAGTTTATTAAAAATGCTTTTTGTCATACAGACACACACTCGATGCAGCCCCCCTTGTCTATTTCTCGGCCAGTTTGCAAGGACTTAGCTACAGGCAGGTATGTAGTAAGTGGAACAAAGAAGTTGTGAAATTGTATGTTCAGTATAATCTCATTTCTGTGATAACATACTAGAAATATATGGCTGGCCCTGTGGCCGAGTGGTTCAAGTTCCACCCACTCCACTTCAGCAGCCCGAGTTCACAGGTTCAGATCCCAGGCACAGACCTATACCACTTGTCAGCCATGCTGACGTGGTGACCCACGTACAAAATAGAGGGAGACTGGCACAGATACTAGCTCAGGGCTAATCTTCCTCAAGCAAAAAAAGAGGAAGATTGGCAACAGATGTTAGCTCTGGGCAAATCTTCCTCACCAAAAAGAAAAAGAAAAACACAAGGCCAGCCTAGTGGCATAGTGGTTAAGTTTGTGCACTCCTCTTCGGCGGGCCACAGTTTGCAGGTTTAGATCCCTGGCATGGACCTACACAGTGCTTGTGAAGCCATGCTGTGGTGGCATCCCACATACAAAATGGAGGAAGATTGGCACAGATGTTAGCTCAGGGCCAATCTTCCTCACCCAAAAAAAAAAAAAAAAGCCTATTTAAAAATGAAAGATATACATATAAACAAAAATAATTAGGATATTTACCAGAATGTTAATGGTATATGGAACAATTATAGGTAATTTTATTTTCTTCTTAATGTTATTTTTTTCAATTTTCAACAATGAAATAAATTTTGTAATCAGGAAATAAATTCTTTATTTTAACTAAAAAGAATTTTAAGACTCATCAGGCTTCCTGTCTAGATCCAGTCGTCTGTGAAAGTCCTATGCCAGCACTTTTCTACATCACTGCGAAAGGGATCGTTTCAGTGGCCGAGTTCCCCTAGATAACATTAGAACACTAATTAACAATTGAAATGCAGGGTTTTCACCAGCTAAATATTCAGTCCTATGTCAATAAGACGTTTCGTTTAGACATAAAATGTCCCAAGAAGACAGTGGTACAGTTGTCTTTTGAAGGAAGCCGCTTAAATGTGCAGCAAGCTGTGAGCTCTGTGGCACTGTTTCCGCAGGTACGCCGGCATCCTCCTGGGCATCACCAACACCTTCGCCACCATTCCAGGGATGGCTGGGCCTGTCATCGCTAAGAGTCTGACACCTGGCGTAAGTAGATGATTTGCTTGTAAACTGAAAAGGTCTAAACAGTTCACTTGAAGCTGCCCATCTGTGTCAAAGTTGAGTATTTCTTAATTGGGGTAAAATTCCAGATGTTTATTCCTATGCAATTCCTTATAGCAACAAAAAGCTAAGTGCCTTAATGGATGGGAGAGTCTGTTTTCAAAGAACACTCTTTAGATTTTAGACAGAACCAGAGAACTCAGTTACATGAAGACCTTGTAGCTGAAACCACACAAGTACTTAAAAGTTGTTATATTATACCACACAAGTACCTTGTGTCTTTGGTTTGAGCGAATAAAAACTGGCAATGTAAAATTATTCCAGAAGTGGATCCACAGAAGAGAGGCATCAGGGAATCTTGTGAGAATGAATAAGGAACAGTTGATACAACAGAGAATCTTAGAGGAGCAGAAGGGTGAGAAGACACGGGGGTGTCCTCACATACCTGAAGGACTGCCACGTGAAAGATGGGGCTCCTCGGCAGTTCCACAGAGACAGAGAGAAGGGAGTTATGAGGGGACAACAGGAGAGCGCTCAGTTTAAAGCTGTTTCTGTATAGAATGGGCTGCCTCATGAGTCAGTGAGCCCTGAAGTAGTCAAACGTGTTCAACCGGCATGGGTTGAGTGCTTATTAATATGCTAGATACTGAGGATTCCAAGGCAAAATGACTATTCTACACTTGAGAAACTCATCATTTAGAGACTCCATGTAATCCAATAAAGTACAATGTGACAAACGCTGCACAAGAAGTGTGTGCAGAGTATGGCCCAGAGGAGAGAACACCGCCTGTGAGAAGGAGCCCTGGATGAGTGAGCCGGGTGTGGGAAGGGCTGCCCTGGCCCAGCACTGAGCCCTGAGAAGCAGGCTGGGCTGGGGACAGGCCAGCCTGAAGCTGGAAGGCGGCACGGGACCAGGTCAGTCAGCAGAGGCTCGGCAGTCTCAAAGGCTGCCTAGTTGTATAAGAAATCAAAGTAGGCCACAACTAGAAGGACCCACAACTAAAATATGCAACTATGTACTGGGGGATTTGGGGAGAAAAAGAAGAAAAAAAAAAAGAAATCAAAGTAAATCACCTTAGAGTCCCATCTCCAGTTTTCTACTGTTTAAAAAAATCTCGGGGTGGCCCCGTTGCCTAGTGGTTAGGTACAGCATGCTGCTTCAGCAGTCCAGGTTTGTGGGTTTGGATCCTGGGTGTGGACCTACACCACTTGTCAAGCCATGTTGTAGCAGCAACCCACTACAAAACAGAGGAGGATTGGCACAGATGTTAGCCCAGGGCTAGTCTTCCTCACCAAAAAAAAGAAGAAAACGACGATTGGCAGCAGATGTGAGCTCAGGGCTAATCTTCCTCACCAAAAAAAAACAAAACTCAAGGACTGGTGAAATATATTCTTTAAAAGGCTGACTTAAACCTCTAAAAGAGACTTAATTTTCTCTTTGTTTTGTTTCTGTGATCAAATGAACACTATCTAATCCTTAGAATTTCAGGATATGCTTACAAAGTTTCTTATTTACTGAATATACTGACTTCAGACATGGATGTGTTCACCACAGATGGTGTTCCTGTTTCTTCTCCGCCATTTCTAATTGCTTCCTTAAATGAATCAGTGCCTCCTCATTACTATTTTCTCTCATTTAATAGGAAGGGATGTTGGGAAAGTTTTTTTCTAAACCTATGCCTCAAATATGGACACATCAGAAATGTTTAACCTCGGGGCCGGCCCCATGGTTAAGTTCCCGCGCTCCGCTTCGGTGGCCCAAGGTTTCACCAGTTTGGATCCTGGGCGCGGACATGGCATCGCTCATCAGGCCATGCTGATGTGGTGTCCCACGTAGCACAACCAGAGGGACCCACAACTAAAAATACACAACTATGTACTGGGGGGCTTTGGGGAGAAGAAGAAGAAAAAGAAAAGAAATATTTAGCCTTATCTTCATGGAGCACTGTGGCAATGCAAGAACCAAAGACAGCACATCACTATGTATTAATTTTACTTATTATTCATAATCCTAGCACTTCTGCTAGGGAAATACGGATTCCTAAATTAACGTCTTGAGTGTTTGTAAAGTGGGAACTGAACTGGATTTGGCATATGTTATCATAGCATTTGTTTAATGTTAGTAAAAGGATCTTATTTTTAAGAAGGAGAAACACATTCGCCTTTATAATTGTAATTTCTTACAATTAGAATTACTGCAGTACCTCAAAAACTTTGTGGAATGAGTCAGAGTATAAATAAATAATGAAATAATTAAAAGTCAAAGTGCGGGGCTGGCCCCATGGGATAGTGGTTAAGTTTGGCGCACTCCACTTCAGCAGCAGCTTGGGATCCCAGGGTGGACCTACACACTACCCAAGCAAAAAGAGGAAGACTGGCAACAGATGTTAGCTCAGGGCCAATCTTCCTCAGAAAAGAAAAAAAATCAAAGTGTGTCTGAGAGTCTATTTTATTACAAAACAGCATTCTCTAAAAACTGGTAGAATTTTTGTTAAAAAAACAAACTAGGAGTTATGCAATATTTCTGGTACAATTGATTGATTTTAAGTCCCTTGCTGCCTCCAAATAACATTGAGGTGTTTTATATCCTGTAGGGCACACAGAGCAGCTTTGTCTTAGGGGTTATGAGAAGCTGTCTTAAACATTCCTTTCTGGTCCGTGAAGTAATCATTGCCTGACTCCTCCTCTAGAACAGTGACACATTCTTAGTGTATCTAAACAGTTCCTAAAATTTAAGATGATTTGTAAGATTTTCTTTTTCATCACGATACGTCCATCTCAGATAAGTGTAACAACCACCACAGAGCGCTCCTTTCTTCCTGAGTGAGCGGCCTCATTCTAGCTTCCTAGAGCCTTTCCTTTTCCTTCCTCATTGCCAATTCTACTGCTTGTTTTTTCTTTTTCAAATGCTGCAAATGTAGCCCTCTGATTAGATTGAAATTGTAAAAATCTGAAAAATGGTTGTTAAAATTAGTCCTGTGACCCAGAAATTAGATGACTGCTTAATATTTTTACACCACTGGATTATACACTGAACGGCTGTGTTTTGTTCATCTCTTATTGACAAATCCCACATGTGTCCTGTGTTGTGTGCCATTCAAGAGTCCTGTGGAATCTTTCAGGCTGGGCCTCAGGCTTGAACTTCAAAGTCCATGCTTCCTTACTTATCTACCTGACTCCTCCCACCCAAGGACTTGGGAGATGATGTGTGAGCATAATACTCTCCTGCTAACACGTGATTCCAGGACATGCCATGTGTTTTATTTTTAGTAAACTTTTTATTGAAGTATAATGTGTATTTTAAAAATGCACAAATCCTAAGTATACCACTGGATGAATTTTCACAAAGTTAATACATCCATGTACCCAATCAAGAAACAGAACAGTGCCTTCCTTGCAAAGCCCCCAGGTGTCCCTCCCCAGCACTCCTCGTTCACCAAGAGGAGCCACAGTCCTGGCTTCTAACAGGATCAATTCGTTTGTCTAATTTTCAGCTTTATATCAGTGGAATCATTCCGCATGTACTCTTTTGTGTCTGGCTTCTTTTGCTTACCCTTTTGTTTGTGAGATGTATTTGTGTTGTTGTGGCTCATTCATTCTCATTGCTGTATAGTATTCCATTGAGCAAATACACGACAATCTCACTGTTGATGGGCATTTGTGTTGTTTTCACCTTGAGGCTTTTATGAATAATGCTGCTGTTGTGACATTCTTGTGACACAGTCTTTTTTATAAAGTGGACTATAAACAAACATTTTTTTCCTTTGCGGTTTTTTCTTTCTCTATAGAACACTATTGCAGAATGGCAAACTGTTTTCTGTATCGCTGCTGCTATCAATGTATTTGGTGCCATTTTCTTCACACTGTTCGCCAAAGGTGAAGTACAGAACTGGGCTCTCAGCGATTACCATGGACACAGAAACTGAAGGAACCAATAAACAGTCCTCTCTATTGATGTATTTTTGTTTATCATGTAACCTAAAAGTGCCTTCAATATTTTAATGTGTGAGCATTCTGTGTACAAGAAAAAATTGTACTTGTATTAAATTTTTAAGGCTTGTAATCATGAAATGTCACTAGTTACCAGATTAGTAAAAATGGCTATTTTTAATTATTAATGACATGTATGCTGGGACTTACACTTTAGGGTCACATACCTGGCTGCAAGTCAGGCAATATGAAGTAGGGGAGTTCTGTTTATTTTTAAGGGCCATACTTAAAGGAATGAGCTGAAATGGATCCCTCTCTGTACCTTTGCTTAATTAAAGTAGATAATAATTCTCAGGTCTCGGTAAACACCTGTTTTTGTTCACTTTCCTCATAAAAATTATTTGTCAGCAGCAATCCCTGACACTCAGGTCTCAAACTTTAGCATCTCCACGGAGCTGCTGGCCACTGCGTAATGTGGCCTGGCAACTGCACTGAGGGAAGCGTACCCGGGCAGCTGCCAGGCATTCCGGCCCTGGCCTCGGGGACAGCGCCAGTGTTGATCAGAGGCCGCATCCGAGAGCAAGGTCAGCACCCGGACTTTGGACGGCGTTCTTCCCCTGGGGCTGTTCACGTGTGCTAAAGCAGGGCGGGCAGGAGCAGCGGGCTCCACGCCGTGAGGGCTGCCCCATCCGGCTCCCTGGAACAGAGATTGGCAGGTAGCCTGCAAAAAAAGAGTGTGATGCCCACTTAGCCACAAATAACATCCTCCTTGATTAAAACTACCTTCACATGGATCAGAGTGTAAATTTCCAAGTCCTGTGTTCTGTGAGCTACACCAGACTAAGTAAATTGAAGAAGAACTCTTAGGTGTTTTTCCGCCTGCGTCTGAGCTCCTGGTTGCAGTTCAAGGTTCAAGTGGCTGTTAGTCGGCCACGTCACCTGCACCCAGTGATGTGATCTCTTTACCGCTGGTTCCCGAAATCATATTTTTCCAGGTTTTTCCTGGACCATCTTAAGTGGTTTTCGAGCACACTTTGAAGGCATTTATGTGATTTAGAACTTGGTTTATGTTTTGTTGTGTTTGTTCAACACTACCTGTAACGTTTTAACTAAAACTATTTAATGTAATATGACATGAATACGTTTCTGTAAAATTATTTTTTAATTTGTAAATAGCTTTAAGTTGGTATGATGATATTTCTTTTACAAATCATCAAAATAAACCTTTCTGGATGGATATTTGGCTCTGACAGTTCTGTGGTATTTTCCAGCGTCCACAGTGGCAATTTTACATCATCCTGCCATCCTCCTCAAGCCACCCATCTCCCCTACACGCATCTCTGCCGGCACCAGGCTGAGGGCACTTGGGCCGTCTGAGCGGTGCAGCATCAGAAATCTCTCTTGCCCTCAGGCTGCCCCCTTCCTAGCCCTGAGCAGGTCCGCTCCTCTTGCTGAAGCAACGTCGCCAGCCCCATCCTCTCCCACTGCCTCTACGACCTCACTCCAGTGACTCCTCCAGTAATTTGCTTCTTCAACCTCTACCTCTCTTCTCGTTCTTTTCCTTCTGTCGCAAAGACACACGAGTCTTCTCTAGCTTTTAGAAAACAAAAATACAAAACTCTCCTGGGAACGTAAAAACACTTATGTATATATAGAATATCTCTGGAATGATGCTCAGGAAACTGGGCACAGGGTTACCTCTGGAGAAGAACAGGCAGCCAGGGTAGGAAGGAGAGTGATTTTTCACTTCACCACATGTGGCAGTATAACCCATTCAAATAAAAATGTTTACAAACAAAAGCAAAGTGAAACAGCTGTCACTCAAGCTGCCACGTGTTCACCACCAGGTTTCCAGCTGCCCGCAGGGCATCCCCAGCCGCTGTCTTCTTTGCACTAAGACTTGTTTAAATCTGGCCTCACTCCTCCACTCTCATCCCCAATAAAGCCAGCTGTCTCTGCCACTTTCTGTCTTCCTGTTAAAAGTTCCTTTCCCCAGTCACTCAGGCAGACACCTGAAGTCATTTTTCATTCTTCCTCCTCCCTAGTCTCCCACCCCACCCCAAACCCTGTGTGTAAGGAACTACCTGTCTTTGCCATTCCACTTTTCCAGGTCTCTGGAATTTTTTTTAATTCCTCTGCCATCTAAATAAAATTTTGTGGCTTTTGTTTCCACCTGGAATAGAAAAGTTAAGTGGTCTCAGTGCCTTAGTCTGGTCCTCTTCTGTCCGACTTCCCACCCGTGCTGGCTTGTCAGTTCCAATACACCCCATCTCCCTGATCAGGATGCTCCCCCAGGCGAGCCCCCTGCTTTCCCTTTGCCTACCCAATGAAACTTACCTGCAGCCTGCACTCCTTTGCTCCCAATCTCCCCATCTCCCGCCACACCTTGTTGCCTCTGCATCAAGCTGCTCAACCCTTCCCCACCAGCTCTTCATTTTCCCTGCCCCCTTCCTTTACTCATGTCATTCCTTGGGCCTGAAAGGTCGCTCTTCATCCTCCTCCTTCATGACCCTTCCACCTCCTTCATGACCCTTGATTTCTTGCACTCTCCATGATCTAAATGTGGTCTCCTCCTTTGACCCACTAAAACACCACGTTATTTATTTTGAGTGTTTATCTTAAACTCAAGGGCTCAAGCTCAGTTATGAGGAAGAAATCATTCATTCAACAAATGTGAACATCTACTCTTTGCTAGGTAATAAGGGTACAGAGATGCCTTCGACAGTCCTTCCCCTCCCGAGGCCTCCCTGGAACTCAGTCAGGCTCTTCGATTCCCTTCTCGCCATGACCTTCTCTTAAGAACACGTGTGAACACGTGTGTGTCTGTCTCCCTGTTAGAGGCACCACGAGGGTCCTGCGGGCAGGTGCATCCAGCCCACCTCAGAGCAGCATGTGTTTGTCTTAATGTTTTAGTTGCTTAATAAATATTTAGTAAATATCCCTTTGGTTAAATGGACTATAAATTGAATTTTTTGTCTCATATTTTTTTCAATGTTTTTTTCTTCTCAAAAGAATGTGCGGATATCTTTCAATGAAGAAATGATACGCTAACCTCAAAAGAAGTAGCAGTTATCGGTAAGCGGTTTTGAAAGTATTTGAGAATAGCTTACTTCTTTATGGGCAAAATAATTCTCCTGCCAGTTATGCCACAAATACTTATTGAGCATTGACTCTGAGCCGGGCTTCATTCCTGTGCCCAGGATACAGCAGTGAAAAAAAGCAAACCGCTTTTCTCATGCAGCTCACATTCTGAGTTATCAAACCTTCTGCTTCAGAGGCGCCAGCCTTTGAAACCTTCCATGTGAAACGTCGTTATCCACCCAACAAGCAAACCCAGTGGGAATGAGCGTGCTGGCTGACCCTGAGAGTCAGGGTCAGGGAGGAAGAGGAGCCCAGCGCCGCGGTCAGCAGCCCGTGAGCCGTCGTGGTGCCCTTCTTACTTCCGCCTTTGTTTCATTTTCAAGAAATCAGAACGACAGGTTTGAACTTAGACTCTGTTGTAAATAATCTAATCTGTCTGCGCGCAGCTTATCACTGTTCAGAATAAAATTCCTGCAGTAGGAAAATACCGATAGAGAATGTATGTGTGACGGCAGAAGGGGCACTTGGCCATGGCCTGGTTGCTCAGGAAAAGCACGTCGCTGCCTCCGAGGAACAGATGGGGGGCAAAGGTCCGATTTCGGCTGAAGAATACATGATTTTTCTCACAGGAATGTAAACTAAGATGGACCACAAAGCCTTTTCAGATGCCTCAGCCAATAGAGCAACCCTAGCAGAAAAGCCCATCCCAAAGCCCGTGCTGCGCGCGGGGTCACAGAAACCGCCTCGGCGCGCCGCCGTGCAAAGCGGCGAGGACGGGCACGGCCGAGGAGGACGGCGACGCGAGCAGCGTTCCGCGCCTTGGTCCCGTGGTCGATGGCGAAGCACACCGGGGACGTTCCGAGCACCTGCTTCCTCTCACTGCATCTTGCGTTTGGGAGGGGGAGGCTCAGAGGCGCCGCGTCCCCGCACACGCCGGCCGCCCCAGCCCCGCGGGCTCCTTTCGGCAGGAAGCGCGTCCCCCGGCGCGGCCAGCAGAGGGCGCCCCGCCGAGCGCCGGCCGCGCAGAGCCGGCCCCGCGGGGGGAGCTCCCGCGCCGGGCGGCCCGCAACCCCCGCGCCCCACGCAGCTGTGGGTGAGATTGACAGCGACCTGATAGGATTTATTCTGCTGTTTTTAATGCTCAAGAAGTGTTTCGTGTGAAGTATTGGGATGCTATTAGAGAAAATTTAAGTGTGTATATTGTGTAAATTACCTATACAACATCTGTTATCATGCACTTTTTCTTTTTAACACCGAGAAGCGGCGTCAGATGTCTGCAGTGCTTGGAGCTGCTCTGTCGTCAGCGGCAGGAAGTTTATCCCGGGGCATCCACAGGATGTTCTTTTTCATCACCACCAGCTACAGAGAACAAGTGATAAATAACAGCGCCTGCATGCACGGTCACATACATTTCCTCACGTAACAATAGCCCTGAATATGCAGGAAGCAAGACCCATTTGAAGCTGGGATCAGAGAGACGTTCTCTGGCTTTTGATGGAGAGGTCGTTGCCTTACAGAGACCCAGCCAGTGACCTTGGCTCCCAGCGCCAGCTTCTGCCAAAGAAGCCCCTGGCTCAGACCACTACGTTAGGCCAAGGAAATCCCTTGACGACATCTGTCCCCAGCACGGAATCAAACTATTATTCAAAGGACAAACCGTCTCTTATTAATTAGAAGAAATCCTAGAAGCAGCCTTGTGCACAAGGGCACGCAAGGCTTTTACTTCTCCCTTGGTGAGTATTAGCCCTGGGCCTCAGAGCAACGCCGGCGGGGACTGTTGTATCACCGCCTTAGCTCGATGGGGGACATTCAGGGTATTTAATTATTCCATGTTTATTCTAGAGGACAATAAATTTTGTCGTTTCTATAAACCTAAGCATGCCAGTACACAATTCAGTTGCTTCCATGAAAAAATTTAACTCATTATTTCTACTAACGGACCAGTTTGAAATTTTCAACAGTTGGGACACTTTGGTGAAGTACAAAAGACCGGCCCTCCCACTCGGCGCTGTTACTGAAATGAGCTCCTTCGGAGGAGCTGTCCCATCCCATCCTTGGCTCCACGGACCTTGTTATTTCAGTTCGTGGGATGGGAAG
This sequence comes from Equus quagga, assembly GCF_021613505.1. Lineage (NCBI taxonomy): Eukaryota > Metazoa > Chordata > Mammalia > Perissodactyla > Equidae > Equus > Equus quagga. The sequence goes on from NC_060277.1 coordinate 55,274,646, forward strand.
CAAGGACTGGGGAGAGGACCTTTAGTTCCCAGTGGGAATTGAATGTTCAGAAGGCAGGAGAAAAGTAAGTCGAGAAACCTCACTGTGTTTTCTACACCTCCCCTCCCACCATCCTTCTGGTTTCCTTGCTCTGTGGCGGCCGCGGGCCTCTCTCCCATCACCCCTCTTCAGTCTTTGCTGATAGCAGGAATGGTAGCTGCAGAGTCGCTGCCGGAGCCCCTGGCCTCTCTGTTCCTCCTGGAAGCCTTCCTCAGGCACCAGTCCTTCTTTCCGCCTTGCCTTTTGACCCGCACAGTAAAACAGACCTGACGAGGTTGACGAGGGACAACGGTGAGTTTCCCTTACCAGCTTTCGACTGGCCAGAGATGCAAGCAGATGTGGGGTGCACATTACTAAATCTTTGGAGTCCTCATTCTTCCGCGGTAAGTCTAAGGAGGTTGGAAAGAAGAGGAAGAGAATGGAATGGATTGAATCAGGACTATCTGAGGCTCTCAACTGAATAAAAACTAAATTAGATGAGAAAATAGTAAAGATATGTTCAAAATTGGATGCTGTAGTGTCTAGTATTATACTATTATAAGTAACAATATTTATAAATTTCCCAGAGTAGAGAATTGGTGCCAGGTACTGTATGAGGGCTCTCCATTTAACGTTTATTTAACTCTCCCCACAGCCCCATCATGGAGCTATCAGCACCACCATTTTACAGATGAGGAAACTGAGAAAATCATACAGCTAAGTGACAGACACAAGATTCAAACCAGGTGTCTCTGACATTAGAGCAGAATCTCTTTAGTCCTGTGCTATACTGCCTCCATTAAAAATCATGTTTGAACACTGTTTATGGGAATAAAAATCATTCCAACATTTTTGGAGAGTAATTTGGCAGTAAGTCAGTCAGTAAATATATTCATTGAACCAACAATTCCACCTATGGTTATCTAGCCTAAAAAATACTTGAACAAGCACAAAGCATTTTTTGGAATAGTGTCAATTTTCCATCAATAAGGAAATTGTTAAATGTTATGGCATATTCATAAAGGAGAAGAATATCCAGCCATTAAAAAGTGAGAAAGACCTGAGAGAGATATATAGGAGAATGTCCATATATTTTGTTGGAGGACGAAAAAGAGTTCCCTAACAATATACATTATTTTATCCTATTTTTGTTAACAAATTATGTATGTGTTGATATATATATAGAAAAAGATCTGTTAATAGTAGTAACGTAAAATTAGAAAGTGAATAGGAAAAAAGTTGGGGAATATCTTTAGAGCCTAGGAGTAGAGGGAAATTAGATGGATTTCACTACCTTAAGTACTTCTGTTCAGCAAAAGATACCACTCAAAGTTAACGGATGAGAGACTGGAAGAGAGATTGCAACATCTTGTCAGTATGAGGTTAATATCTAGAATATGCAAAGAGTTCTTGCAAATCAACAAGAAAAAGACAGAAAACCCAACAGAAAAATGAGCAAACAGTGAATAGACAATTCACTTAACAGAAGACCAGATGTCAAACAAGTACATGAAGAGATGGTCACACTCCCTGGTAATTATAGAAACAAAAAGAAATGCAAACTAAAACTATAATAAGATGCTATGTTAGACCTATCAGATTGGCCAAAATTAGAAAGTTTGATGCTACCAAGTGTCAGCAAAGGAGGTGGGAAGATGAAAATTCTTGTTCACGAGGGAAGAGGAGGGACTATAAACTGGCATATCCATCCCCAAAGCAAAATGTTTGTATTTAAATTAAGGAATATGTCTTTGGCCCCATATAATGCCCCACACCTGGGTATATGTCCCAGAGTGATCCTTGCTCGAGTACCTAAGGCAGTGTATACACCACACTATTCATTGTGACACAGCTGGAGGCACCCAGATGTCCCGCATTACGAATATGCACAAGTTAAATGTGGTGGATGTGTACTATGGAATAAGATCACTCTGGAATATGAACAGACCTCAAAAATTATTACGTGAAAAGATTTATAGCACAAAACCACTTCCTAAAATTAAAAACCCATACAAAAAAAATGTAATGTTTTCCAAGGATACTTTTGTAATTTAGAACATATAACAAAGACATTAGAGTAAGTGCCAACGCAGGGGAGAATGAGAGTAGAGACAGGGGAGAGGAAAAACAAAAATAAGACAAGACGGTGGGCTTGCACTGAACATAAGGTTCTATGAACAGAAGAGTGTGAGATCAAAATAATTTCAAAGCGGGTATTCTGAAGGTGTTGAAGTTGGGCAGGAGGAGAAATACTTTACTTTCTAACTTCCACTCCTGCAGTATTTAATTTTTTGTTTTTTAATAATGAATGTGTACTACTTTGATAATTAAAAATAAAAATGTTGCAGAAGAGTAGTTATTAGCAATATTAGGGAAATATTCATAATGTATTACTAGGTACAGTGTGCTAGCCAGCCCTGGTGGTCCAGTGGTTAAGATCTGGTGCTCTCACCGGCACGGCCCGGTTCGTTTCCCCATAAGGGAACCGCACCCCGTCTGTGGGCTGTCACACTGTGGCAGCTGCCTGTCGCTGGGATGCTGAGAGCTGTGCCACCCACTAGCATTTCAAACACCAGCAGGGTCACCCATGGTGGACAGGTTTCATCCAAGCTTCCAGAGTAGACAGATGAGGAAGAAGGACCTGACCTGGCCACCCAGTTCCAAAAAATTAGCCAGGAAAACTCCATGACTAGCAGCAGAGCATGTCTGATACAGCACAGGAAGGGGAAAGTATGGTGCAGAAAGGCCACAGGGCTCCACTGTGCCCTGCACAGGGCACTAGGAGTCGCAAGCCTCCTGATGGCACCACCACCAACAGTGTCTTATTTTTTTGTTTCTAATAACAGCTTTATTGAGACATAATTCACATACCATAAAATCCATCTTTTTTAAAGAGTACCATTAAGTAGTTTTTAGTATATTCACTGAGTTGTGCAACTATCACATATCTAATTCCAGAACATTTCATTACCCCAAGAAGAAACCCATCTACGTTAGCAGCCGCTCCCCATTTCTCCCCCCTCCCGCCCCCCAGCCCCTGCCAACCGCTAATCTACTTTCCGTCTCTATAGATGTGCTCATTCTGGACATTTCCTAGGAATGGAATCATACACCATGCAGCCTGGGTGTCTGGCTTCTTTCTTAGCATCACGTTTTCAAAGTTCGTCCGTGTTGCAGCGTGTATCAGCACTTCATTCTTTTTTCTCCCGAATAATATTCCACCGAATGGACACCCTGGGCTTCCTTCACCCACTAGTCAGGTGTCGGCGCGTTTGGATTCTTTCCACTTTGGGGCAATTAGGAAAAACGCTGCAGTGGACGTGCACGTGCGGGTGTTTTGGGGTGAGTGTATCTTTTCACTTCTCGTGAGTACAGTGACTCCATTTTTGTTTATATAACATGCGTAGAAAAAAACTGAATGCATACACCAAAATGTTAACAGTGGTTATTTCTGGATATTGGGATAATAGATTATTTAAACTTTTTCTCCTTCGAGCTTTTTTATTTATTTTAAATTCTCGAAAATAAAATTTGATTTTCTTAAATCAGGAAAAAACACAGTTTAAAAAATAGAAAAAGACTCAGGTTCAGCCCCAGAACTGACTGTTGCTCTGGCTCTTGAGCCTCGAATCCAGGGTCTTCGGCGCTGGAGCCCGGGCCGCAGCTCTCGAGCCCCCCAGGGCACCGCCCGCCGGGCGGGGGCGGCTCCTGCGCGCACACAGCGGCCCTCGGCGGCTCTCAGGTCGGCCGCAGGTCGTGCCAAGCGCCAAGACCCCAGGCCTCGGGGAGGACGCCGTTCAGTTCTGCCGCCTCCTCCAGCCCTGCGTCGCCGCCCCGCGTCTGTCGTCAACCGCGGCTGCCGCCCCGACGTCACAGCGCAGGCGCACGCCCGCCGCTCCGTCTGCAGGGGCGGGGGACGCGGCGGTGCTCGACCCTCAGAGCCGCTCGCCGCGCGCGGCCCGGGCTGCCCCGGACCCCGAGAAATCCTGCAGGCTGAAGCCGCCTGGTGGCAACACGCGCACTGCGGGCACTTGCCTTCCGGAGGGGCGGAGTGGACCGCTGAGCTCTCGGGACAGAGGCCGCCGCCTCGCGAGTCGGTACTCGGAGACCGGATGCCGCCCGTCCGGGGACGCAGCCGCCTGGCACGCCGCCCGGCTGCGCGCCGCGGGAGCGGAGGAGGGGCTGGGACCGCGCCGCCCCCCCAGCGTCCACTCCGCCCCCCGGGATCTACTCCTGCTGGGCTGCCCACAGCTCGCTGCAGCACGGGCGCTTTAAAAAAGTGACTCTTTCTTAACTCTTTTTTCTTGCTTTTTAACTTAAGATGCGGAACTAGGTCCTCCGGTTACCGTCCAGCGCGGACAGTGGGGCGCGGCCTGCCAGCGGGGGCCGGGCCTTCGGCTGGGGCTGGTCTGCCCCGGGGACACGGCCGAGCCCGCGGGCCGCCGGCGTCGGGAGCTGCCTCGGGGCGCGGGCGCGGCTGCGGCAGGAGCGGCCCGTCCGGGAGCGGCGCCCCGGCCCGTCCAGGGCAGCCTTCTGCCCGCGCGGGAGCCCGAGGCCATCCACACCGAAAGTCGCCCGCTGAATCGCCCTCCCGCCTCCAAGAACACAGGAAGCCCCAAACACTAACACCTCGATTCCAGATACGCCGCCACGTGCAGGTGCCTCTCCTTTTCCTATGTACGAGGTGGTGGACCGTCCACACGAAGACCTGTAAGAGCGAGGGGATGCTGTTCCTAACCGCGCGCTGACGGCAGCGGGACGCTTGTCTGGGCGAACCAGGATACTAGTCTATAGGGTCACCTTGGGCGATTTGAGCAATTTATCTAAATGTATCTAAACTCACAAAACATTCTTGACCCCTCACACTCTCCCGGTGAAACGGAAGGAAGGAGGGAGTGAAGCGATTTTAAAAAGAAACAAAGCCCAATTCAGCACTGCGTTTGGAAAAATGTCCCGTTTTGTTAAGAACACTGAGACCTAGTTAGCGTATTTTGCACCACTTTTGTTAAATATTTGGAGATTTATTTGTAAACACTGCAACAATTTCTGTGGACATCAGCGAAGCAACGTTAGCAAGTGTCACGGGGGAAGTGGAACTAGCCTGTGTTCCAGACTGACTTGGCATTTCTTCCCAAGGGGTTCTCTCTGTGCATTATCTTTATATATATATATATAGTGATTACTTACATATATACAGATTTTGAAAAAAAATAGAGACTTTTTTTCTATCCGCATCCTAGCTGCCTAACTATATGTGATCAATAGCCAACCAATGTTTTTTATCAAACTTGTAGCTCATACTATGTGCATACACCATGTGTTTTAAGAATATTACATATATTAACTCATTTAATCCTCACAACAACCCTTTGAAGTAAGTATATTGTTATCATTCCCATTTTACAGATAGGGAACCTGAGGCAAAGAGAGGTTAAATAAATTGCCCCAAATCTCACCCCTAATAAATTGCACAGATGGGCCTGGAACCCAGGATTAGAATGCAGGCAGTCTACTCTCAGAGTCCATGCACCCAAGCTCTAAACTGTGCAGACCCGACCTGTGAACACCTCCTAAGGGCAACAGGAGATGTACGAGCTGGCTTAATTAAGCGTCTTTGCTAAAGATGTGTTCTACTGCTGTCCAGACCTCTTTAATAAATGTTCCCATCAGCCATCCCAGAACAGAGCCACCACTAGGATGGCTTTAGCAGTGTGACCCAGTCTTCTTTCTCTCTAACCCTCAACTTCAGCTCAACTAAAAACTCCAGTTCATACTTTCCTGCCTCAGCATTTTCTCTGTGCTTTTCCTCCACCTAGAATGCCTCCCAAGGCACCTCTCACCACTCAACGTCTTTTATTGAAACCCCATCTACCAGATCAAGGCCCAGATGAAACTGGCATTCCATTGTCACACGAGACAGAAATTCTCCTCCAAAGTCTGAAGTCCTACCGCATTTATTATCTCCCCCACCGCGTGCCTGCATATCTTCTCTCTCCTACTCCGTCAGCAATTTCCTTCCCCCACAATACTTAGCACAGCACATTTCCACATAAATACTTCTCAGTGAATGTATAGCCCCACATTGTCTGCCCTTCATCCATCCTCTCTGTTGAATATTTGCAAAAAATCATGTCTTGATTATTTCAAAAAGAAAAGACTTCCTCCTGCTAGAAGAGCCAGGATTTTAGACAGGTGTCTGTTCCTCTCCAGTTCCAGAAGTAGACCCTGACCCGCCTGGGCCGGTGCTACCCAATAGGATTACAAAGCAAGTTGCATGTGGATTTCTAAACTTTCTAGTAGCCACATTAAAAAAGTAAAAACAAACAGGTAAAATTATTTTTAATAATAAATTTTATTTAACCCAATATATCCAAAATGTTATTATTTCAACATAATAATCTATATGAAAAACATTAAAGAGATATTTTATTTGTGTGTGTGTGAGAGAGAGACAAAGAAAAAGAGAGGGAGAAGATTTTGGAATCTGATGAGTATTTTACATTTAAAGCACTTCTTAATTCAGACTAGGCACATTTCAAGTGCCCAGTGGCTATATGTGTCTAGTAGCTTCTGTATTGGACAAGGTAAGTCTGAGTCCATCAACATGGCATTCCCAGGGCAACCAATACTGGTCCAGGAGTGATGGGCTAGAGACCTGAGTTGGGCTGATCAGACTGAAGCAGAGGATTTATGGTAGCCCCTGTTTGGGACAGGTGTTCACCTGCTGGGAGTGAGCAGGGAAGGCTACAGCTCTGATTGCCTGGCAGCCTGAGTGGGAATCATCTTGGAACTATGAGGGGGAATTGGCAGGACTCGTGTTAGGATTACACCAACATTGAGGCTGGCAGGAGTGGGGAGACAGAAAGAACCCTGCATTTTTCATGACATCACTGAGCCACTGATCACACAGGGCCTGGAGTTCACCCTACTTCTGGTTATGAAAAATAATAAATTTACCTTTTGTTTAAGCCATACTGAGTCAGAATTTTCTGTAGCAGCCAAGAACATCCCAACATCAGAGCCAATCGTTGAATGCAGGTCTGCAGCCCAGGCTTCTCTACCAGGGTGCCTCTCAAGAAAGATGTTAGCTAATTCTTTTGGGTGCCTCTTAGATTCTTTCAGTGGCATGGTGGTGGCAACTGCCAATGGATGAGAGGTAACAATTCCCAAAGATGCTGGTGTTCCTGAGGGTCCCACCCACGAGGTGGGTCAGTGCAGCTGCAGTCACCACCTGGGGGCACAGAAGTTCCTTCTCAGGGCAGTCACCCGTGCGCCGCACTCTCCAGCTAGCCAGCACTTGCTCCATCTGCCAGGGCAGGCATTTGTCACAGCCCTTCATCACCTCTCCTGGACCCTGGATCCGGCCCAAGGTGGTTAAGCAGAGCCCTCTGCCAGGAGGCAGCTCAGGAAGCCACACTTACCACTGTGATGTGGCAGCTTTTCCTGGCAGGGTGCTGAAGTTAGGATCAGGTGTCCTAGGCCACCTGCTGGTGCAAGAAATTTGGAAGACAAGTCAGAAAGATTGACAGGAGCACTGACAACTACAGGGCCATAAACTGAAGAGGAGCAGGAACAAGGAAAATGCACAGAGATAAAACTGCTCAGCTCAGTTCATGCTTACATTCATACATTGCTTACAAGCAGCAGGAGTGTGTGAACGAACCTCCACTGAGGCAAATAGACCTTACAGTTCACTTACAATGCAATGTTTTACAGCCCCAAAACTAGGAGGGAAGGCAGACCTCACTCAAGCCCCCCTCCCATCTACATTGGAGAATATGCATTGCGCAGAAGAATGTGGCTCCAGGGCCAGAGATCTGCCACTCAGGGCTGGTCCCACGGTGGGCAAGTCACAAGGACGCTGCGAGGCTCAGTTTCCCAGTCTGTAAAAGGAGCATTATTACTCCAATCTCACAGGTTCATGAGGCTTACATTCTGAAAGGCATGTGAACTCCTTGTAAGCTAAGTGCTATAAACGTTCACTGTTATAATTTCTTTTATAAGAAAAAAATACCTCTGATGGATTTTTCATACCCCAAAGCTACTACCTACTTAGTAACGCTGCTTCTGAAGAATAAATGACAAGTTGTAAGTGTTTTTAATAAAATCATATGTTCTTATAGTATTTGTTCCTATCAGCTTACTCTCTCTGTGCCTCTGGTTCCTGATTTATAAAATGAGACCTCAACTTCTTGTCCTGCACAGAGCTAGGGCCTGGAGTGATGGCCAAATGAGGTCACAGATCTAATCAAGGGGGTTGTCCCAAACACATTTATAGCATCTTGTTGCAAAAGAGCTTGCCAGGGTGTAGGATCCAACTCTTGTTTTATGAAACATTTCAAACGTTGAAAAGTACAGAAAGTAATATGACACCCATCTGTTAAATCTGGATGATATCCATTGGAGTGTCATGTTATTTCCTGTACTTTTCAACATTTGAAATACTTCATAAAACAACAATTTTTTTAAATAATTTAAAAAAAGACCTAAGTCAAATATCAACATCTCTTGGATGCATTTTCTGCCTCCCAGCCCTCCCTACACTCCATTCCCAACACTGAGTTAGATGCTGTTTCTCTGTAACACTCTGAGGTGACTTTTTTTTTAAAACAGCTTTTTTTTTTTTTTTAGTGAGGAAGATTGGCCATGAGCTAACATCCATGCCAATCTTCCTCTACTTTGTACGTGGGATGCCCCCACAGCATGGCTGATGCGCAATGTGTAGGTCCACACAGGGGATCTGAACATTCAAACCCCAGGCTGCCAAAGCAGAGTGCGGGAACTTAACCACTATGCCACGGGGCCAGCCCTGAGGTGACCCCTGTGAAATCACCTGTCCCGCTTTGTCACAGCTTCTTCTTACCCCAGGTGTTGAGTCTTTCAGGGCAGGAGCCAGGCTCTGCATTTTTGTCTCCTCGTCAGGCTCTCTCCTGGCACACTGTGGAGTCAATAAATGGCTCACAAATGTTAACTCAGTAAATTAATATGAGTGAAAGACTGGCTTCTCTAATCCCCATGGTGATGGTATTTGGAGGTCGGGCCTTTGAGAAGCAGTTATGTCATGAGAGAAGAGTCCACGAATGGTACTAGTGCCCTTATAAAAGGGACCCCAGAGGGGCTGGCCATGTGGCTGAGTGGTTAAGTTCGCGCGCTTCGCTGCAGGCGGCCCAGTGTTTCGTTGGTTTGAATCCTGGGCGCGGACATGGCACTCCTCGTCAAACCACGCTGAGGTGGCATCCCACATGCCACAACTAGAAGGACCCACAACTAAGAATATACAACTATGTACCGGGAGGCTTTGGGGAAAAAAAGGGACCCCAGAGAGCTCCTTCACCCCTCTGTCATGCGAGGACACAATCACCTGATAGCCATCTATGAACCAGGAAGAGGGCTCTCGCAGACACCAAATCTGCCAGCATCTGGATCTTGAACTTCTCAGCCTCCAGCACTGTGAGAAATAAATGTTGTTTATAAGCCGCCCAGTCTATGGTATTCTGTTATAGCAGCTCAAATGAACTAAGACATGTATACTAAAAATGCAAAAGGAAGGGCAAATTCAATTAGAACATCACTCTTTCTCTAGCTATTCAATGGTTCCTCTGCGCAGAGGACAAAAGGCTTAAACTTGAAGAAGATTTACACTGTTTGGTCCACGAGAACAAACTCCTTTGATAAGATTCTTGTCTTTTTTCTTCCTATAGTCATAACATTCAAACAGTACGACTGAAATAACATAGTAGAGTCTGTCTACCACCATCCTACAGAGGATTGAGCTTTTCTGAACACCTATATTGCCCTTCCTAATACACATTTAACTGAATACTTGTTCTCAGTTCCATTATAAACAAAGGCAATTGTCTTTAAGGTTAAAATTAATACACTAAAAACTCCACAATTAGTTATCTGACACTTCCTGAAATTTCCCCACTTTGTATTTAACCAATCTATTCCACACGATGTACCCAGGACAGAGCTGGTCCATCTGGTTACAGGTGCAACTGCTGTATTGGATGTCCTTGCTTACCTTTCAGGGCCCATCTGCTGCCGCTCCCTTGCCCCAGCCTGTAAGCCAGCTGTGCCGAGTGAGTCATTCTCTTTCTGATCTCCTTGCTTTTACATGTATTGTTTCTTTGGCCTAGATTGGAATGTCTCCACTCATACCCCAAGACTCAGCTCCACTGTCACCACCTCTGGGGAACTTCTCTGAGCACTCCTTGGTCCATTATTCACTGTGCATACCTCTACTTCAATACTTACATCTTTGCTGGAAGTTTCTGCTTCCACGTCTTGTCTCCTCTAGTACCCGGAAGGCCTACTGGTCTAAAACTATAATCTACTCGTCTTTGTCATTCTAATGCCAAGTTCAGCGCCTGAAACTGAGTCAATGTTTAATGAACAAATGGTAAGACTGAACAAAAGAACGAATGAATGCATATGACACAACAAAGCTATGTTTTAAATGATTTGCGGGGCCACCCCCACGGCTGAGTGGTTAAGTTCGCCTGCTCCACTTCAGTGGCCCGGGGTTCGCCAGTTTGGATCCTGGGCACAGACCTACTCACTGCTCATCAAGCTGTGATATGGCAGCCTCCCACATCGAAAAACTAGAATGACTGACAACTAGGATATACAACTATGTACTGGGACTTTGGGGAGAAAAAAAAAGAGAAAGATTGGCAAGAGATGTTCACTCAGGACCAATCTTCCTCACCAAAAGAAGCATACCTTAAAAAAAAAAAATCATTTGCTCATGTGCCACTAGGAAACTTATAGCCAAACGGTTAAGTAAAATGCATATACACCCAAAGAGGAAACACTTAACCAAGTATCCATTTAAGTTCAACAGGGAGGATGCTGGTTACGTGTGCTGACCTGAGCTGGGCCACCACGCTGGGTTGCTGGCCCTGCCGAGGCCCTGGCGCTCTGTGCCTTGGAGTTTGGAGCAAGCTCAGCGCGGGGGTAATTTTTACAATGATGAAGGTCTTTCTCTGTTGAAAGCCTGCTTGCTCGTCGTGTCTTGTCTGAATGCTGCTGTTCTGTTCCCCAAGTGCTCTGTTCCCACAAGTTTTCCAGATACCATAAGCCAGTGTGTATATTAAGGTGAGCAGAGGGGAAAACAGCAACACCCAGGGAGCCAAAAAAAGGGTAGATTACATAATGAGGAGGCTCAGCAAAATTAGTCACACTGGGAATTCTGCTGGAGGCCACAGGCTACCACCACCACCTACTGGCTTTCAAACAGTAGTCCAGCTAGGAGAGTGGCCTCGTGTTCAGCTTTATAAACATGAATTCTTAGAAATCATCCTATAGTCTATGTAGTGGCATTCTTGATTTATAAAGACATTATTATATCTAAAAACATACTTGTTCAACTATTGTATTCGACATGCACATAAACTGACTGGAGACATGTAACAGGGCAAAATGCCTGGGAAATAACCTCTTCTGAGATGATTTTTGGAGCCTGGTAGGATCCAGGGTGGGCAGAGGCTTGGGAGTGTGGAGCACCAGCCCTGGGGCAGGCACTGTGACTACTAGCACGGCCGCTCGGTTTCTGAGTCTGATCTCAGATGATTCGTTAAACCAGTCATCCTCTTCAGGCAGTGGTTCTTATACTGTGGCGCAGGGACCAGTAGAATCAGCCTCACTGTGAAACATGTAAAAATGCAAATTATCGAGCCCCACTCAGACCTACAGAATCAGCAACTCCGGCACCCAGCAATCTGTGTTCTAACCCAGCCTCCAGGTAATGCAGTCTCATCCTGAGGTATGAGAACCTCTGCTCTACAGCGCTGGGGGCTCCGGTAGGAGCTTCAGGATGAAGATCCTGAGCCAGATCGTGGGCATCCTGGCTTGCATGGTATTTGGAACCAGACATCCCTAGTTGGCTTGTTGTATTCACAGCCACTGCAAGAACCCACTTTCTGCCTCGGCGCACAATCCTTGACAGTCTCAACACTGCTAGTCCCATCCCCTTTACGACCTCTGCTCAGCTCATCTTCCCCTCAGGCACTCACCTTCCAGTTTACCCTCGTCCCACCGACCTCTAAAGTGATTCCGAGTGTAACAGCGTAACAGACCAAACAGACAGAAACCAAACCATTACAGGTGCGCTGCGTCATTCTGCACTCTTGTGCGACCTCAAATTGCCCCGCGCTGAGCACGGGACACCTGGCTCCCCCCTGGGCACAGAGAACAGGGCAGGGATCGAGCCCTCAGGCGCTCCCTCTCCCGGGAATCCCTGTAGTTGTCCTAGATCCCTAAGGGTGATAGGAAATCAAATGATACAAAGCAATCATAGCTTATATTTTAAAATATTTTGTGGAAATATTACTGTTTGCTACAATTATATAGCACTTTAAAATATTTTTCATGCTTTATTTTACTACTTTATCCAGAGGTTGATGCTATGAAATAGGTTTTTAAAATCAGGAATTATCATTGTTTTAAAAGTTGAAACATAAAGGTTGGGCGAGGCGCACGCTGTGCGCAGGCTCGCCGAGAGGGGGCGCGGGAGCGAGGCCCGCTGAGCACCGAGCAGACCCGTTTCAGTGAGTTCATCCTCCACGGACACCATTTAATCACGTACCAACCCACCTCCCCAATTAATTACACTAATTCAGTAGCTCCAGAATACGGCGCGCCCCCTCGCTGGCGCGCCTCCCACAGCCCCGAGCGCCGCCCCCGGGCGCGGCGGGCCCTTCCCAGAGCTCCATCTCGCCTCGCCGTCCTTTCACCTGTGTCTCCCACGGATCGCTGGAAAAAGTCTTCCCTCAAACGACTGGTCTGCACTGTAGCTGACGCTTTCCTGGCCTGGTGCTGGCGTTCACACAGCCCCTCCGGCTGAAGGCTCCCTGGCCTCTTCCTGGGGTGCTGAGCTCCTAGGCGCCCTGCAAAATCTAACTCAAGGAAACATCGCTTTTCGCACAAATATGTTACAACGCTTGGCATGTGCTTCAGAACACTTCAGTAGGACAGGGGCTAAGTAGGTGAGGGTAAAACGACAAGAGCCCCCCCAAGTGTTAATAGTTGCATCTGATGAATGAATACACGAAAGTGGGGGGCGGGGGAAGAATTAGATTATTCTCCCATTCCTTCTACATTTTCATGTTTGAACTTTTCCATAATAAAAAGTTAAAAGTATACGTATAGGCCCTGACCAGTGGTACCGGTTGGGTTCCCACCGTCACTTCCGCTGCGGGGGTTCACTGGTTGGGATCCAGGGTGCGACATAGACACTGCTCATCAAGCCATGCTGTGGTAGGTGTCCCACATATAAAGTGGAGGAAGATGGGCACGGATGTTAGCTCAGGGCCAGTCTTCCTCAGCAAAAAGAGGAGGATTGGCAGCAGATGTTAGCTCAGGGCTAATCTTTCTCAAAAAAAAGTATATGTAAATAGATGAATACTTTAAAATAAAACTTTTTAAAATAAGTTATATCTTTTCCACATTTCCAGCCAGTCATTTGCTCCATTCTCTATGCTGGTCCAAAATGTTGTTTTGTTGTTGTTTATTTTACATGTCTATCTTCCCTTTAGACTGCCAACTTCTTGAATTCAGACCCTTTTGTTCTGTATATTTATCCACATATCCTGGGGTGTAGCGCATTTTCCACTAGTTGAGCAAATGCAAAATTGTTCTTAAATATATAGTTTGTTAACTTCCTAGTAGTAAATTGGGACTATGGTCTCAGAGAATGGAAATATTGTGATGTTTAATGGCATGTAATAAGAGTGTGTAGCTGTAAATGAAACAAGCAAACAGCCATTGATGATTAAGTACCTAGGTAATAAGTTTTCTCCTTTTTGCAATTACTGACTAAAGCTTCTAGCTGTTTAACCCACCCATTGTTAACTGTGCTGCTTAGGCAATATGCTGCCTGACTCCCACTAGCCTCCTATAGATAACATCTCCCTGAAGCCTAGGTCACCCTGGTAATGGGTGTGTGAGCTGTTCTTCAGGAATTAGAACTCTTTGTCCACTTCAGGTGGGTCGAGACCACCAACTCATCAACTGGCCCCAGGCAGATGTCTGATAGGTGACCTTTTGACGTCAACAGGCTAAAACCTCCACCCTCAGATCATGCGAATGCCGTGGTTTTGTGAACATGGGTCCTATGAAGAGGCATGGAGGCTGACTACGCTTGTGCAGATCATCAATTACCTCACCTCTCCTCACCTCCAATCACCTCTCTCCACATTTCAGACCACCTTCCCCCATCCCATAAATATCCCTGAGTCCCTATTTTCGAGGAAGCGAATTTGAGGCTCATGCTCTTGCTTCCTCACGTGGCTGCCTTGTGAGCAAACTCTTTCTCTGCTGCAATCTTGTCGTCTCAGTGTTTGGCTTTCTGGGCGCCGGGCAAAAACAAACCTAGTTCGGTAACATAAAGTCCAGTGTGGCTTCAAATTAGAGAGCGTTCAACTCTTCCTTGAATTTGACTAATGATTGAAAACTGGTCACGTGGTGCATTTCCTTGCAGAGTATCTTTGAGGGAGGACTAATGGCTACACCTTCTTATTCACAACTATTCTAGCATTTGCAAAAATGCTTTAGCAAAATATTTGAGATATTATCTCTTGAAATTTTCCTATAAAAGGGCTTCAGGCCAGTTTCTAGTAGAATGGGCCTTCTTGCTTGTCAGGAAGCACTTTTTCTGTCCACAAATCCCCTTTTTCTGTCAGCAAATCACAAAGGGAGGCTAGAGATAGGAAGTTGGATACTTGCTAATTAGATCAGCTTCCTGTTGATCAGCTTTATTCAAAATGCGGTGGCAAAACAAATCTAAGCAGTGCAGATTTGTATGTTAACTTGCATATGGCTTCCCAGTCTCTGCATATTTATATGCAGGAATCCCAGAGGCCTGGGGCAGGAATGTGTGCTGCCTGTACACAGTTAAATGGCAGACATTCTTTAAATGTCTGTGGACCCTGTCCCTTCCCCCTCCGTCTCTTAATCTTAAACCACTCAATGTCCTAGTCTGCTAGATTTGCCCTCCTCCAACCTTTCAGCCAAACAGCACACCAGTGTAACAGTGCTCTTATGCTTGAAGATGCACACAAATCACGTGACAGCTTGCTAAAATGCAGATTTGGATTCAGCAGGTCAGGGTGGGGCCTGAGAGTGGGCCTTTTTCTTTTTTTTTTTAAGGAAGATTAGACCTGAGCTAACTGCTGCCAATCCTCCTCTTTTCGCTGAGGAAGACTGGCCCTGAGCTAATATCCTTGCCCATCTTTCTCTGCTTTATGTGTGGGACGCCTACCACAGCATGGCTTTTGCCAAGCAGTGCCATGTCTGCATCCGGGATGCGAACCGGAGTACCCGGGCCGCCGAGAAGCGGAATGTGCGAACTTAACCGCTGCACCACCGGAACGGCCCCTAGGGCCTTTCTAACCAACTCCCAGATGACACTCCTTGCTCCTGGTCTCCTTTGAGCAGCAAAGCTCTACAGCAGGAGTCAGCAGACGCTCTGTAAAGGGCCAGATAGGAAAGTTAGGCTTTATGAGCCATAGGGTCTCTGTCCAACTGCTTAGTCGGTTCTGCCACTGTAGCATGAAATCAGATGACAGCATGTAATTGACTGGGCGTGGCCCTGTTCCAACAAAACTTTATTTTATAGGCCCTAAAATGTGAATTTCATAGAATTTTCATGTTAAGAAATTTTATTCTTCTTTTGATTTTTTCCTACCCTTTAAAAATGTAAAATCCATTCTTCCCTCAAGGGCTGTACAAAAACAGGCAGCGTGCTGGATTTGGCTGGTGCACCACAGCTTGTCAACTCCTGCTCTAAAGCCCAAACTTCGGAGGCACAGACCCAAGAGTGGGTCCCAGCTCAGCCCGTTACTGACTCTGCCGCTTAGCCAGTCCGCCAGCCTCTTAGGTCTCATCTTACAAAGCTGGTAAGTGGGAGCAGTAATTCTTGTCCTCCTAGTGCTGTGGGCCAGGTGCCTGGCACCCGTCGGGCTCTCAATAGGAAGAAGCCAACGTTATTATTGGCATTTCCAGGCTTAATTATACATTATTTTCCTCAGGTTATTCGCCCTACAAAATCCCTTGAGGCTCCCTGTTTCTCACCGGGTCAAGTTTAAACACTTCTGTGAGCTTCGAGGCTCCCCGGGATCTGCCCTTACTCCCTTCCCCCTTCTATTCCGAGACTTCCCGCTCTCTGCTTCATCAAGCAGCTCTCCCATCGCTCCCAGCCTAGTGTGATACTATCCCCTCCCTGGAATAGTCTTGCTTCTCCCTCAGCTTCCTAGAAACTAAGCATCGAGGTCCCAGTTCAGTTCTGCCTCCTCTGTGGAAACTGACCTTCGCATCATGGTGGTTTTCCACAGTCCATCTCCCACACGCAGGCTCCTGGACCGTATGTTATGAACTTCGTGGCTAACAATTATTTGAATAGTATTTGCCTAGTCAAGGCAGCAAAATATGTCCGTGTTGGTACTTTTTATAAGAACCACGAGATGGCTTTTGGTCATATTTGTCCACTGTAATTTGAGGATCAACTTCATTTCCAAAAAGATCATCCATAAGGACATTTACTCATTTATTTAGCAAAAATCAACCTATTTGTTATCTAAGAGCATTCTTTAAGAATCAAACACTGTTCTAGGCTCTCAGGATACAAAGGTTTTAAAAAAAAAACCTATTATATGACAGAGTTTCAAAGCAATTTCCTTGTTGAAAATGACTAAATAATTTAAAGCTGATAGTTTTTTTTTTTTTAAAGATTTTATTTTTTCCTTTTTCTCCCCAAAGGCCCCCGGTACATAGTTGTACATTCTTAGTTGTGGGTCCTTCTAGTTGTGGCATGTGGGACACCACCTCAGCGTGGTTTGATGAGCAGTGCCATGTCCGCGCCCACACTGGGCCGCCTGAAGTGGAGCGCGCAAACTTAACCACTCGGCCACCGGGCCAGCCCCCAAAGCTGATAGTTTTTGATAAAGTATAACATGTCAAATACATTTTATTAAGGGTAGATAGAATTTTATCAAATCCTCCTGTGGTATTTGATTAAAATACAGATTTGGAGTTCCCACCCCAGAAATCCTGATTTATTAGTTCTTGCAGCACATGGAAATCTAACACAGAAGATGAGTGGGTCACATAGTGAGAAACACGGAAAGATATTTTGCTTGGGGCTGGCCCATGGCTGAGTGGTTGAGTTCACGCACTCCGCTTGGGCGGCCCAAGATTTCACCAGTTTGGATCCTGGGCAGGGACATGGCACTGCTCATCAGGCCACGCTGAGATGGCCTCCCACGTGCCACAACTACAAGGACTCACAACTAAAATATACAACTATGTACCGGGGGACTTTGGGGAGAAAAAGCAGGAAAAAAAAGATATTTTGCCCCTTTTATAGGAAGAAATAGTGGTTTCACCTTTAATGACTGATTCAGATCTATGATCTGAGTCACACATTCCAAATGTCTGGTGGTACTTTTCTGTAGGCCTAATTTTGAAAAGGCTCATTTTCTAGCCTTAGGAAAGTACCCTCCGCTCTACCCCTGCCATGCTCAAATAATCGTGGACACCGGTGAGTTTCACTACAATTCTCAAGAAGATTTATTATTTATTATTAAAAGGAATAGATTGCAGGCACACAGGGGAAAAAAAGTGGTGCTCACTTGGTGTTCATGAATTCCAAGGATACGTAATCGGACATACTGCATATGCTTCTACAACTCGTTTGTCAATCAGAAAAAATGCAACCACATTGTGTATCTGAAAGTCAGTGATGACTTGAGTGGGTGGAAAGGGAGGTGATAGTTGTCATGGTGAAGAATAATTGCATTTGTTGTAAAGGGCTCCACAAGACTGAAGCAATGTCCTTGAAAAATGAGACAGAATCATCCAGGAGGAAGTGGGTTCCCTATTACTAGAGGCATTCCAAAATAAGCTGGACAACCAACCGGCTAGGATGCCGGTGGGTGAATAGTGTTGGTTTAACTGAATAAGTTTAAGAGCCCAGCTGAAATTTACTCATTCTGGTTTATGATACTTCTGTAGTCACGCTATCGCTGCCAAATAACCAGTAACCATTCCACAGATAAGAGAGATAAAGTGAGTTTTACTTGATCCAGGGCAAGGATTATAATCCAGAAGGCCTTTTCCAGAAAGGAAGAAAGTGTTGTAGAGAAGTATGGTTTTTAGTACAGTCTTATACATTATTAGAACAAAGAACACACATGAAACATGCCCAGGGTACATTTTCAAAGTTTCAAAGAGGTGTTCAGCTGCACATTAGCAGGTCAGCATGACTGTCATGTTGGGAAAGGACTGATGTGCCCATTACCATTACCAACAGGGTGTAGAAGGGGAAGTGTGCATTCTTATATTTTTTTTTTTTGAGGAAGATCAGCCCTAAGCTAACTGCTGCCAATCCTCCTCTTTTTGCTGAGGAAGACTGGCCCTGAGCTAACATCCGTGCCCATCTTCCTCTACTTCATGTGTGGGATGCCTACCACAGCATGGCTTGCCAAGCAGTGCCGTGTCTGTGCCCAGGATCTGAACCAGCGAACCCCGGGGTGCGGAAGCAGAATGTGCGCACTTAACCGCTGCGCCACTGGGCCAGCCTTGTGCATTCTTACTTTAAGAGAGTGCATTCTTTGATGGTTAAAGCAGACATACAACGTGTGTTTGAAGGCCATACGTCAGGCTTCTTTAGTTCAAGCCAAACCTGTTTCGAATCCGAATATTTACCCCATATACCTCAATATGTGAAAATCTCTTGTCAATACTCTGTGGACAAACAAAATAAGAAAATACTTGATGATTATGTAAATAATATGCATAATCATAGATATGAACTTTAGAGAATGGTTACTAAATTCCCCAAACTATAATGTCCAGGAGCAGAAATCCAAGTCCTTTCTTGCAATATATAGTCCCTTAAAGAAAAAAATCCTAGTAGGAATGAGATCCTATTCATTCTGTCTCGGGAATAGTCATTAGGCCACTACAGAGGAACAGGATCAAAGCTTTGCTTGCCCATTCCCTATCCACATGCTGGTAAGATCAATAGGGTTGCTCTTCCTGACGTGCCCCCACATAGGCCCAAATTGGTTCCTGGTGATACTACTGCGCATTCCCGCACTGTTAGATAAACTCAAACAATCCTACTGAAAAATTCTAGTGTTAGGTGGACAATATTGTAGACATTTTATTTTCCAAGTAGCAATGATAATTTTCCAGTTACAAAAGGGCATTTGTCAAATGTCTGGAGCCAATGGTTAAAATGTTAAAGGCTTCTGTGACATAGAAAATTCTGAACTTCGTAGCTCAATCTTGAGCTATTAACATTGACATTTAGTTGTTGAACATTTCCCTCTGAAATATAACAGAAGAGGATCAGGAGGACTGAGGTGATGGAGTGATGGCATTAGGCTGTTTCCTGAGGTGTTGATTCCTAGCTATTTGAAGTTGACTTTTCTTTTACTGTAAAACATTGTTAGCTTTGCACAGGGAATTCTAGAACTGTAATCATCATATACTGTATAAAATTTGACTCTACCCATTTCAATGACAGAAATAGGATTAGAAATTGGGTGGCACGAAGGAGTGCTGCTTAATGATTTCCAAAAAACTGAATTTGGGTGGGGACTTTGAAGAATAGAAATAAGAGTCCTTTGGATTTGGGTTTTTTTAGTAAGTAACATCTCTGGTTTTTATTATGATTATAAGCAGTGGTCATTAGCAATTCTTGAAGAAGATGAGAAGCAGGAAATTCTGGAAACTGTTCACTCTTTTCACCTTTGAATTCCAGGTTCTCTCCATTTCTATCTGCTGACAAAGCACACTTTCACCCAAAATGGTTGCTAAGTTTTCTTGTTAAAGTTAAAATGCCTGTCCCTGAGACTTCATTTGGACGCTTAGACACAAAGGCCACTCAAAGAAGGTAAGTATTCTCCCTCTTTGAGGGCAGGATGGTATGAAAACATGAAGCAAAAGACAGCAAGAGATTGAATAATTCAAAAAGAAAAGGAAACAGATGGATTTTTGTCACATGTACCGTTTGCTGAAAAACCTAGCGGGGGTGGCGATAATCCAGGACTAATAACCAAAGCCCCGCATCGACTCTCGGTTTTGCTACTTTCCGTTGTGTGAAACTTAGACAATCACCTCAACCCACTGGGCCTTATTTCCCTGTATTTAAAATGGGGAACAGCCCTCATGAAGTTTGTAGACCAAATACCAGACAATATTTCTTAAAAACCCTTCAAAGTTCAAAAGAATCCTGTGGGTTTTCCTCGGTTTCTGTGATGATGCCACAGATCCCATATCAATGACACACGTTTCTGTTCAGTTCATTAACACCAGGAGGCAACACTGAAAAGTAAAGTCTGTAACCAAACTAACCGAAAAGCTTTGGGTAACCGTTTTGAAAGGGACTTAGAAACGGAAAGAGAATTTACGAGGATGGAAGTTGGAAGCCTTGCGTTATAGTGCTCTGATCAGAGAGAAACCAGATCAAGTGCAGCCCTGGACTCTAGCACCTTGGGAGCCAAGCCAGCTGCCCAGGCCACGCCCCCGTTTAGGACCTAAGGCACTGCACTTTTGTCGTCTTTGTTTGGGGAAAATAGAAAGGAGTGGTGTGAGGAATGAGGATGGAGAAAGAACAAAACTGTGACAGCAGAGGTCAAAATTGTGAGCAAAGAACAAAAGAGAGACTAGATCAGCCTCTGTCTTCCACGGAGGGGAGCTGCTCCCCATGCCCCTAGCACTGCTTGGCCTCCCCAGGGGCTGTGACTTCCCCACCTGCTCCTGCAGCTGTGCTGGGCAGAGCACGACAGTCACTGAGCTCAGTCCGGGACACCCTCCACCCTGAGGTGCTCCCAAATCACCTGTTTTGAGGGTGGAAGGAGGTAGCAGGCCTGTTGATCCCACACTAAAATGCCTCTTACTTCATATTCCTGCTCACCCCTCCAGTGCCTCAGCCCACCCCACCAGCCCTCCCAAAAGGGAGGGACCTGGTCTTTGGTGTCTCTGGGTCGCTAATGCTAAGGACACTGCTTGGAACCTGTTGGCTGGATTAATGTGGTTGAATAACATCAGCAGTTGTTAACTGGAACGCTCACTGGAGTGTTCACTAGGCTATTTTTTTTAAGTTCTTTTAACTGGAAAAAGACTGCATACAAGTCTGTTGATTAGAGAATCTGGTCTCACATAGATTTTTTCATATATATAAATGTAGCACATAGCGAGGTCCCAAATCTATTTGCTTTTGGTTTATATGTATGCTGGGCAATTCAAGTTCAAGTGTTCCTATCAGCCTGAAACCCTGACTGAAACCTATCTTCTGCATCTCTCTGAAGTCTCACCCACCAGCCTGGTTTCAGCCTCTCGGGTGAAAGAGTCACCCCAAATCCAAAGAAAGCCGAAGGCAAGTGTGGCTGACATCTATCCACAGCATCTTTATAAAGGACCAACCCCAAACAGTGCTGACTAAAGTATAAATGTGAATGTGCCACGACCGTCATCTGTCGTGGTGAAAATGCCTAAAACTCTTTTCCCATTTTTCTGAAGAGTCAAGGGACTTCTGCAGTTAGTACTAGTTAAATATATTTAAATGAGGTTTCCATATGTGTAAGAAAAATCCAGATTTGAGATGGCTAAAATAATCCCAAATAACCCCAAATAAAATAATACCTAAAAATGAGGACTGTGTCTGGAGTTACAGTTAATTTCCCTTAGTGCTAAAGGCCAGCAAGGCAGGGGCAGCGGCTCCCAGTTCTGGCACAGCTCCCCTCTCCAGCAGCTGGGAGGCCCCTGGAAGCAGTCATGGCACGGGGACCAGCTCACTGGTGCCTTCTCCAGGGCCCGACTTAGCTTCTCCCTCTGCACTCAGTGGACACTCATAGCCTGGTTTCAAGTACAGACTGAAAAATTAACAGTCTCTAGAGTCATGAGAGAAATTATCAAGGCCACTTGGCCCGGGAACTCACAGCCTGGAGTCTCTTCTGCCTTAGCTGGGTGTACAGGCTGCTCACTCTGGAGAGTTCTTCATTCACCCTTAGAGGACAACGGAGTGATGCTGCCCAAGTCGCAAATGATTCTAAGACCCTTCCCCAAATACATAGCAAGATATGCATGTTTTCTTGCTTTTCCTGTGGGCTTTTAATAACTATGAGGTCTGGCTTCTTTAGAAGCATGGAAAGAAATAATTATCTAAGACCACTTTCTAAAGTGTCTGTGGATGGCCTCTTCAGCTCTGTGTTACTTGCACCAGGGCAAAATGGAGATTTAGAAAACTTGTGACCAGCTCAAAGATGAAGGGACTGGTTTTCTTCTTACCCTGTAGGGATGTTAAAAATAGCAGCGGAATTATAAAGAGGAGTCTCAGCCCTCCAGGAGAAAGAGGCTATACAGAAACGCAGTGTGGTTTACACTTCCATAGCAAGACCAGACAGTGGCTCTTTCCTCCCAGCAAGTGTCATCCAGCTGCTTCCCTAACACAGAATTCACAGTTGGGGAGAAGACAGGATCAGCAAAAAAGGGGAGAAAAACAGGGTAGAAGGAAAAAAACTAGAGAGAGAGTTTTGTTTTTTTGTTACTACTTTCAAAAAGTACATCTAATAGGTGAAGAAACACAAAGACACAAATAATTACTCTTGCCCTACTCTCCCTCCTTCTAAATTAGCCAGTGTCGGGGCGTTCCTTCCACAGCTTTCTCCATTTTCATACACACGTCTTCTTAAGTTTACTGATTGACTGAACATTGGCAAACCTGAAAGTAGAAAGTAGGGAGAAAAAAGGAAGAAAATCACGTATTCACAGCCGTATTAACTAGCGACAACCACTGTTAACATTTTAGTGTATGGCTTTCCAGCATTTTAATCCTAGAGGGGAGGGGCTGGCCTGGTGGTGTAGTAGTTGAGTTTGCGTGCTCGGCTTCAGTGGCCCAGGTTCCCAGGTTTGCATCCTGGGGATGGACCTACACTGCTCATCAAGCGTGCTGTGGCGGCTTCCCACATACAAAATAGAGGAAGATTGGCACAGATGATAGCTCAGGGCCAATCTTCCTCAAGCAAAAAGAAAGAAAGAAAGAAAAAGAAAAAAAAGTACTAGAGAGGAAAAAGAGAAACAAAAAAGGAAGGAAGGGGCCAGCCTGGTGGCACAGTGGTTAAGTTTGCATGTTCGGCTTCGGCAGCCCATGATTTGCTGGTTCAGATCCCGGGTGCACACATGGCACCATTTGGCAAGCCATCCTGTGGTAGGCATCCCATATATAAAGGAGAGGAAGATGGGCAGAGATGTTAGCTCAGGGCCAGTCTTCCTCAGCAAAAAAAGGAGGATTGGCAGCAGTTAGCTCAGGGCTAATCTTCCTCAAAAAAAAAAAAAAAAGACTGGCAAGATTTTGTAGGGGAAGAGGGAGAATTCCTCCCCCATTTTGGCTGGTTAAATGACTAAAAAGCCAGGTCAGCAGGAGAAAATCAAAGTTTAATAACATGTACACATGGGAGAAACCCAGGAAAACTGAGCAACTTGCCAGAATGGCCAAAGCTGCTGCCTTAAATATCATCTTCAGCTAAGACAAAGGAGGACGTTGCAGGTAGTGGTTTGGGATTTCAGAGGGGAGGAAGACAAGTTACACGGAGATGGAAATGCGAATGTTTGTTAAACAAGTTTTGCTGGGCCAAAAATGGGCTTGTTGGTGCCTTTCTATCACATCTATTTTACATGATACTGTATGTATCTTAAGACGTTAGCTCCTTCCTGGAACAGCCTTCTATGTTAAATTCTTTCAGGCAGTTTCAGGGAAGGTCAAATGTTCTTCCTGTCTTCTGAGCCTTGATTGTCTTCAGCTAGAAATAATCCGCATACCAGAGTGGCGCATCTGGGGCGGCTGCCCTGAGCCCCATCAGTTCCGTGGGGCTCACAGAAAGCATTGTTGAGGAAGGAGCTGGCTTCCCACCTGCCCACCAGAGGAAGTGAGAAATAGTCAAGATGTCATTAGAAGATTTGTTTAATCTGTATTTTGGAATAATTTTAGATTTACAGAAAATATGCAAGGATAGTACAGTGAGTTCCATATATTCTCACTCAGTAGAATATTTATTTAAAAAAAATAACCTATCACAATGTACTGGTAACATAGTCTTGATGACTTGGTTGTTTTGCTGGCCACCCTAGGCCAGGTTCTCTTCTTCCTTGCTTTCTCTGTACCTAAGTTATCATTTTCTCACCTCACTATTTCTCTGGACAAAGCTCTTTAGGGGATGGTAATGCTCTCTACACCCTTCATTCTAAGTCCTTGGAGTTTGGGCACATAGTACTAAGCAGCCTGGTTGAATACTTTGGTGGCAGCTTGGCCTTGATTTGTAGATGACACTATCAGTGCTGAACAGCATGGACCACAATTAAAAGAGCTAACACTTAAAAAAATGTAAGTAGGAGACATTCTGGTTTCTTCCCATTATTCCATAAACAGACCTTAGAGGTCTTTTGTCATGTCTTCTGGGGACTGACTTAAATGATCTCTGCTGACATGTAGGCATCAAGTCATATGTGTCTACCTTCCTTGATAGATTCTAGCACTGTAGCTTTATTTATTTTTTTTTAGAGATTTTATTTTTCCTTTTTCTCCCCAAAGCCCCCTGGTACATAGTTGTATATATTCTAGTTGTGGGTCCTTCTAGGCATGGCATGTGGGATGCCACCTCAATGTGGCCTGATGAGCAGTGTCATGTCCTCACCCAGGATCCAAACCGGCAAAACCATGGGCCACCACAGCAGAGCATATGAACTTAACCATTTGGCCATGGGGCTGGCCCCTAGCATTGTAGCTTTATTGTAAAATTGAAATTAAATTTAGATTAAATGTGAATGAAGGGGAGGAAGACATTTCCTCTACTTGCTCTGGGTCCTTCTGGCTGGACAATGAAATCAACTCACATGAGTCAGAATAACAGGAGAAAATTAAACAAAGCTTTATAACACGTGACAAATAAAAATGGCAAGCAATAGCATATATTGGAGAATATGAGGAAGCCTTTTGATATAAACCTAATTTGGCCTGACCTTGTCTTTCCAAAAGGGCCTGACCGTGGCTGTTGAGCATGCATTGTATATCTGCTTTAGAGATTCCCTATGGCAAGAACAAAGGCCCTTGAGATAAAGGTGCAACTTCCCTCCCCCTCCCAACGTTGGCATTCCCTTAAGGATTAAGCATCTTTCCTTAGGCTAGGAACTGATTGCTGCACTCACCTGTGACCACCCAGCTGGAGACAATAGACTTGCCTCCTGCTACACCCTCCGAGAGAGCAGACCCACTACCTGCTGTGTCCATCAAGCACTGTACCGACAGGGCAATCTTGTGACTGTTGTGGGAGGGACATTTCAATCATATGTGAAACGTCCTGCTTGGAGGTATATAACCACTCTGTATACCTCACTTCCTTGGTGCCCTTTCTTCCTTCGGGAAGAAAGGCCCCGGGCCATGGTCCTCAGATTTCAGCTCAGAATAAACTCACCCAAATTTTCATTTATAGATTGGTTATGGATTATTTCCGTCGACGCATGTATACATGGGAGAGACTCAGGAAAACGGAGCAACTCACCAAAATGGTGGGAGTTGTCACCTTAAATATCATCTTCAGCTGAAGACAAAGGAGGATGTTGGGGGTGGGGGGAGTCAGTTATGGAGATTACCAGAAAAGCACAGTAAACAAAGGTAAGGTTATCATGCAGATTTAAGTCCTTGCCTTCTGCATTGATAAGAGTTTCTAGAGATAAGGTCATCCCCCTCCTTCCTGATACAGAGAGGGAGACACCTTTACCGATGGAGATTTCCCTTACAATGTAAATGTCTCTTAACAAAGGGGTAACTTCTGCTTCTCAGAGTTTCTCTCATGTCTGCAGTTTTTAAAAGTAACCAGCCAAAATAATCCTCATGCCAAAAAGACATATCTTGGGGTGGCCAATTCCAGTCCCCGACAATGTTTTTCATTTTAGTTTAGATCTGTTTCCTTTACAGCGTTGGCCGCATGCAAAATACGTTCTTGTGGATCAGGTTGTGTGGTGTGAACTTCTTACAGCAGCACAGCCTTTTAGCCCAAGCGCACTATTCTCGTTACACCGATTCCAGCAGTAGCCATTATTAAAGATTATTGAATTAGGAGGTAAATAAGTTATTTCTCCCATGTTAAACTCTTTATTTCCTTAATGGAAGAGATTGGACTAGATAATCTGAGTGGAGGTGGGGAAAGAATTGGCTTTGGAACCAGGCGGTCACTTGTGAGTTGCCACTTTGAGCAACTTTCTTTTTTTTTTTTTTCTAAAGATTGGCACCTGGGCTAACAACTGTTGCCAATCTTCCTTTTTTTCGGATTGGTACCTGGGCTAACAACTGTTGCCAATCTTTTTTTTTTCGTGCTTTATCTCCCCAACCCCCGCCCACCCCCCCATACAGTTGTATATCTTAGTTGCAGGTCCTTCTAGTTGTGGGATGTGGGACGCAGCCTCAACGTGGCCTGACGAGCGGTGCCATGTCCGCGCCCAGGATCCGAGCCCTGGGCCGCCGCAGCAGAGCGCACGAACTTAACCACTCAGCCACGGAGCCGGCCCCTGAGCAACTTTCTTAATTTCTCATAGCCTCAGCTTCCTCGCCTGTGAAATGGCTAAAATATCTATTTCCCTTCATAGTTGTAGGTGATGGGATTCAAGACATGCTACCCCAAAATATGGCACCTTGGTATAGTGAACCTTTTAAGCTGAAGGAATCTGAGAAACAGCAGGTGCAGGAAGAACTCTCTGACCTGCTGCTTGTCCCCTGATGTAGGTCGCAAGACCCTTTTGTAAGAGGTGCCCTCCTTACACTTGGGGAAAGGAGCATCTTGATCTCTGAAGACAGGGGGATGTCAAGAGGAATCTGAATGCACAGGGCTTGCTAAGTTTCCCCTACTTTACTACCTGTAGCTCCTACCCTTTCGTCTTGCCACATTTTCCCATGATTTTCCACTATTCATCAAACCTAGTATAAAAACACTCAGGTTTAACCATTTCTTCGGGTCTTCATATCCTTATGAAGCCTCCTGTGGGACGTAAAAATTATGCTAAATAAATCTGTTTGCTTTTCTCCTGTTAATCTGTCTTTTGTCAACACAGTTTGCAGGACTACAGTCTGAGAACCTAGAAAGGTAATCAGAGGAAGAATTTCTCCCTCCTCTATATTAGGACTAAATTACACGTAATACGTGACTTGTAGCAAATGGGAGTTCTCAGTAAATCAACGAATGATTCATTATGGTTTCTTGTGCCTTCATCTTGTCTTTCCCATTGAGTTATAGACTCCTTGAAGGTACCCCCCCCCCCCAACCCCAGCACAGCACTGAACAGGGAGTAACTACAATGGACTACGGTGCTGTGCTCTCATTCTCCAAGTTAACTGCTTTGAGTTTTAGTGAAAGCTACTCATGAGGTGATATTGACTCACCAAACTCTCACAGTTGCAACATAAATCACACAAATTGAGTAATGTTTCAGCTTTAAAAAAAAAAACAACAAAAACCCTAACTATTTAATGAGGTCATTACGAAACTACTCTTCCTGTACTGGGATGAAGGAAAAGTTAAAAAGTGATTAAGTGGGACAAACTGTGAACGGATTTGGGGTAGAGGGGGTGTGATCGTGCCTCATGTGTGACCAGCAGTGTGAGTAATTTCAAAAAGAGCTATTAGAAAAGTGTAATTAGCAAAGCTGTTCATTGAAGCGCAGTTGGTCGTCCTCTCTTAAACAATAATAACTTGTTGTTCGGTACTTTCACTGTTCAAACACGAGTGGGGCTTGCCATTCTAAAGAAATCTTAAGACGTTTCACAAATTGTGAAACTCAATGGGCCCAAATAAAGACCTCAGCGCAAACAAATGTATTAATAAAGAGCACAGGTCATGAAATTACCATGGCCCGTGGACCCAGTCCTGCCTGCTGCCTGTTTTTGTTGGGCCTGAGAGCTAAGAAAGGTTTTAACATTTTAAAATAGTTGAAAATAAATCGAAAGAAATTTTATGATGTGAAAATTACATGAAATTCTAATTTTAGTATCCTGAAATAAATTGATATTGGAACACAGCCACACCTATCATTTATATATTGTCTATGGCTGCTGCAGACCCGGCGTGCACAGAGGAGTAGTTTCCGCAGACCCCACATGGCCAGCAAAGCCGGAAATATTCCCTGTCTGGTCCTTGTTAGAAAAAATTTGCCAACCCCTGGTAGAGGTTACCATAGAGGTTTAAACTGAGCCCAATAAATGACTTTAAGTAAAATATATTATTCTTAATACATCATTGATATTTTGAATTTCACCAAATCAAGAAGGATTCTGCTTTTTTCCACCAGGCCACCAAAGGAGGGAGGTGCGCGAGGCCCCCTGGGCCATGTGGGCCTGTCGCTGGGCTCTTCGAGGTGCAACAGAGCCTATGAGTTTTGGAGATATATGAAAGCCATCATGATAAATGTCTTCCAAACACTTGTCATTGAGGACAGATGCTAAAAACCACTGCATGTAACAAGCGTATGCGTGGCTGAAGATGAACCTTCAAGGTCTTAACTGTGCTCTTAAAAATTCGTAATTGCCTCAAGTGTGGCATGCAACATTTTGGAAGGAAAAATGAAGAATTGGTCAAGACATGAATAGAAGCAAATGATGAAAATTAATATTTTATTTGACAGTGATCATGTCACAATAAATTATGTAGAAAAATTTTTTTATAAAAAATATTTTATACAACACATTGTTTTCATATTATTTGATGTCTGAGAACAAACTCCCATTTTCCTTCACTCTCACACTACATTTCACTTCACTTCTGACACTGGTTGTGTGGTTTTCCTATAATTGAGCATCCTACAATTAAATTCAGCTCTGACACTAGGCACCCGGAGTTGGCATCAGATTCCACAAATTAAAGACTCAGTCCCAGAAGACTGCCCCCAACTTCAGATGCCAATCACAAGTCCAGGTTGTTACTTCTGACCAACTTGCCAGAAGGCTTTCCATAACCTCCTTCTTAGGTTTATGATTTGTTAGAATGGCTCATAGAACTCAGGGAAACCTTTCTTATTCTTTCTGCTTTATTATAAAAGATATAATAAAGGATACAGATGAACAGCCAGATGAAGGGATCCATAGAACAAGGTATGGGGCGTGGAGCTTCCATGCTCTCTTCAGACACGCCACCCTCCCAGCACTTCCAAGTGTTCAATAACCCAGAAGTGCTCTGAACCCCACATTTTTTGGATTTTTACGAAGGCTTCATCATGATGATTGATCATTAACTCAATCTCCAGCCCCTCCTAGAAGACAGAGGGTGGGGCTAAAAGATCCAATCTTCTAGTCATCGCTTGGTCTTTCTGGTGACCAGCCCCGGTCCCGAAGCCATCTAGGAGCTCATCAAGAGTCACCTCACTAGAACAAAAGACACTCTTATCACCTAGGAAATTATGAGGCATTTAGGAGCTGTGTCATCAGGATTGAAGACCAAATGTTAGAACAAAAGACACTCCTAGTACTCTTATCACTTAGGAAGCTACAAGGGTTTTAGGAGCTCCGTGCCAGGAACCAGGGGCAGAGACCAAGATATAGATTTTCTATTAGTTCACACTTAGTGTAATACTTTAGCTGTTTACACGCTTGTGTGATTGACTCGCTGTCCTGCCACCTACAGTGTAGTATCCTACGCATAGTCACATTGCCGGGATTTAGATCAGAATATGGTCTATAAAAGGCTTGTTAAGTGTCAGATTTATCCCTAATGATAAGGTAAATAAAAATGCCTTCCTGAACAGCTTTAAAGCTTAACATTTAAGAATCTAGTATTAAAAACGCTCTCCCTGGCAGAAAGAGTAGTGGCAACCAGGGCCTAGGGGGACTTATGGTTTAATAGGTACAGTGTTTTCATTGGGGATGAAAACCTTTTAGGTATAGATAGTAGTGATGGTTATCTAACATTGTGGATGTATTTAATGCCCGTGAATTGTACACATACGAATGGTTAAAATGAAAAATATTACATTATATATATTTTACCAGGGTTTCTTTACAATAATCCCTGCCCGCCCCCTTCCCCCCAAAAGCTTTCTCTGGGATATTTCAAAAGTTTGTCTTCTACAAGGAAAGTACGTGGCCTTGTGCTTTGTGTACAGCGCCTAAGGGAGAAAAGACATTTGACCTCTTCAAGCTCATTCTCTATGGTTATTTTTACTCTGTCTTGAGGTAGTAATCAGTTACTGTTCAGTTGTCAAGCACAAACTTCACAACCACGAATTACAAAACAAATCAATACCAGGACAAAAAAACAAAACCAGACAAAGCACACAGCATAAATATATCAGGAACTTGGAGAAGTCAAGCAGTGGTATCTCCTTTTTCCTACTGGATTCTAAAAACTTCTTTTCTACCACTGTTTGTTAAAAAGAGGTTATTTCAGCTTTTGGGACCAAAAACTGATAATGTGACTTCTAGCAATATAGTCATTATTTGAAATGTCACTAAAACATGATAGATGTTTGGATGTCCAAAGGGTTAGATTAAATTAAGTGCATATGTGTGGATAGTGTGTATTTTGTACACGTATTGTCAAAGATAAACAAAGCTGGACACTAGTTACAGTGGTAAGGACAGATTTTAATCAGTAATATACCATTGCAATAGGGAAGAGTCCAGTGTGAAGTGAACTCAGCTTTGACTTGTAGGATGGTGACTGGGCATTCTTTTTTCTTTTATTTTTTTTTGAGGAAGATTAGTCCTGAGCTAACATCTGCTGCCAAACCACCTCTTTTTGCTGAGGAAGACTGGCCCTGGGGCCGGCCCCTGGGCGTTCTTAAAGGGAGAAATGAAGCCATAGGTGAGATCTCAGAATGAGTGAGATCTCAGTAGAGCCAGGGAAGTGAAAAATTACAAAATGTGGAAGGGGCATTGGTTGGTCCCTGTGAAGCCTGTCTGGTTTGCTAACTGGCACTTACCAAAGTCAGGCTCCCACGTTCTCATGGAGGCTGGCAGACCGGGCCCCCTTCAGGTCCTTGCTGGGACAAACAGTAAGTTCTTTCAGAAGCCTTGAGTTTTCTCAGGCAGGCATTGTAAGGGGGAGCTAGGGTCATACTAGGGATGTGGACTTGAGCAGTAAAAACATGTTAGTGCTTTGTTCAAGTCTTTATAAGCCAAGGTCTAGTCGAGAAGAGGACTCAGAGGAGCCTGGCTAGAGTTTGGTCAAGGTCGTTATATTTGGTCAATATAAACACATGGTAATGCAATAACTTAATGACCTGAAAGCGTTTGGAAGGAATTTGAGATTTTTTTTAATGCTTTGGTGAGGAAGATTGTCCCTGAGCTAACATCTGTGCCAGGCTTCCTTCATTTTGTATGTGGAATGCCACCACAGCATGGCTTGATGAGCGGTGCATAGATCGGCGCCCACGATCCGAACCAGCGAACCCTGGGGCAGCTGAAGCAGAGCGTGTGAACTTAACCACTGAACTTAACCACTTGGCCAAGGGGCTGGCCCCAGGAATTTGAGATTTTAACAGTATCCTGCCAAAGGAATTACAATGATTTGAGAAGAGGGATGAGTCGTTGAGACTATTTTATTTTTCAAAACAACTTTATTGAAAAAATAATTTACATATAAAATTCACTCATTTTTAAGTGTACATTTCAATGATTTTTAGTAAATTAACTGAATTGTGAAACCATTACCATAATGCAATTTTAGAATATTTCCATCAGAGATAATTTCATTTTAATAGCTTATAAAGATTATGCCTCAAGTGGACTTAGTGATGGAAGAGAGCACAACATAGTACAAAGAGCCTGGGCTCTGGGGTTGAGGCCGGCTGAAGGCCCACCGTAGCCCTTTCCAGCCACGTGGTGCTAGGCCATCGCTTCACTTAGGGCTTCTCTGTCTCCCCTCGAAAAGCAGAATGACTGGCCCTACCAAATGGGGATATTCTGAGGACCAAATGAGAAAATGGGTAAAAGAAATTCTTTTCATACAAATTTTGTGGCTTAGTTGTCGATGTACAATTCTATGTAGAAGCTAATATTTCATTCATCTTTCAAAAAATAATGGGGGGCTTACTATGCCTCATACGATATGAGGCACTGAGGATATAGAAACAACTATAAATAGGAGTACGTGTGATCAAAATCCACACCATCCACACATCCCTACCCTTGTAGAGTTTGTAATCTAATGGGGCATAGGAAAGCAAACTCTTTTGAGGCATAAGGTAACAGTTTATTAATATTCAATTAAGGAAGCACTATAAGCAGTATTCCAAGTATGAAAGAATAAGTTGTTTTAGTCAGGTCAGGCTGCTGTGACAGACTACCATAGACTAGGTGGCTTACAAACAACAGAAGTTTCTTTCTCACAGTTCTGGGGGCTGGCCATTCAAGAGCAAGGTGCCAGTAGATCTGGTGTCTGGTGAGAGCCTGCTTCCTGGTTCACAGACGCCCAGCTTCACACTGGACCCTCACATGGCAGAAGCGGGCAGAAGCTCTCTGGGCTTTCTTTAGTAAGGGCTCTCACTAATCTCATTCCTGCGGCTCCACCCTCCTGACCTAATCACCTCCCAAAGGCCCACCTCCAAACATCCTCACGCTGGGATTAGGTTTCAGCGGTGAATTTTAGGGGGACACAAACATTTAGTCTATAGTAGTTGTCAAGCAATTTCAGGCTTTCTTTTCCATCCATTTTTCCATCTATAAGGCAGAAATAAGTATGAACTTTTCTACAATGTGCTGAAAGTCATCTTTATTACTAGAGACAGCCATACCTTATATTTGCCTAACACTTTTAACACAGAGCACATGACTCCTCTGCTCAAAATCCTTTCCTGGCTCTCTGCCTCATTTGGGGTAAAAATCAAAGTCCTTACATTAGCCGTCAAAAGCTGGATGACCTTCTTTTCCTCCCCTCCCCTCCATTCCATTCCGGCCACTCTGGCCCCCTTGCCATTTCTCAAATATTCCAAGTGCACACTCACCTCTGGAGCGCCCGCTTCCTGTTCTCTGAGTGGAATGCTCTTGCTCTTCCCCATACGGCTGGCTTCTTTAGAGTCTATTTATATGTGGTATTACCAGAGAAGCCTTCCCTGTACACCCTACATAACATGATCTACCCCAGTGGTTCTCAAAGTGTGGTCCTTGGACCCAGAGCATCAGCGTCACTGGGGAACTTGTTAAAAACACAAATTCTCAAGCTCCCACCTCAGACCTCCCAAATCAGAAACTCTGGGATAGTGAACAGCAACTCGCATTTTACCACATTGCTCACTCCTGGGTGATTCTGACTCACGTCACGTCTGAGACCCTTCACCTTCACCCCACTGCCCACACTCCCCTTTTCTCCTCCATAGCCCCCACCTCCATCTGCCAAACAGCACTCAGACTTCTTACTTCTCCTTACTGTTCATCTCCCTCTACTAGAATGCAATCTCCAGCAGAGAAGGGGCTTGTTTTGGGTCCCTGCTGTGTGCCTGGCCCCTGGAAAAGCACCTGGGCTGGCACATGATAGGTGCTCAATGAATCTATAAATGAGTGAATGAGTTAGTGGCAGAGTCTGGAAGAGCCGACTCCCAGGCCCCAGTTCTTTTCATTAGATCAAGACATTTTACATATGAAAACATAACTCCTGAACTCAGCAATAATGAGGATTCTGTTGCAGTCTTACTGAAGTCTTTGACCGTTGTTAAGGGGGGATGCGGGAGTGGAAAGATGTAGGAAAGTGCGCAAATTGGGATCTACACAGATTGGCAGGAGTGTGTGGGAAGCACTTTATCATTCCAGACTTATCTTTCCCAATTAATTAGTATCAGACTTCCTTTCAGGGAACAAAGATCTGCTGGAAAAGAACAGAAAATAAAACTCCACTCTAGGTTACAAGCTTGTTTAGGCTGTGTGCGCCCTGCACTTAGGGATTTTGCTTCCTGACATGTGTGTAACAAATACTAAATGACCAAACACATCCTGTCTCCCTGATCAGGAGTGAGTTACTCAGTGCCAACTCTGAGAAGAAGCCCGTTTTCTTTGAATGGGCTGAAAAATACTTTTATTTTTCAGACTCCTGAATTGTGAGGACTCATTTGAGAGAATCTCTCTCCTTCAAGCTTCCAAAGTGCCACCGTGCTTCGTGCCTGACTTGCTCATTCAGGTTTCCAGTCAAATTCTGCGTTTGTACTTTGTCTTCCCGGATTAATCCAGTGCAATCCTTGCTTTCTGGGCACACACTGATAATTCAAAAGAACGTAAGACCCACCTCTCAGCATCAGGCTAATAATCCTTCCAGCCTGGTTTTTATTTGGGATAGTAACACTAGGAGAATTTTGTCAGAAACCATAGTAACAATCTGAAAAAGAGTGATGAAACTATGGAGACAGTAAAAAGATCAGTGCTTGCTATGGGCTGGGGTGGGGAGGAATGAATGAGCGGAGCACAGAGAACTTTTAGGGTAGCGAACCTACTCTGTGTATTACTATAATGGTGCATACATGTCATTATACATTTTTCCAAACCCATAGAATGTACAACATCAAAAGTGAATCTTGGGGCCGGCCCGGTGGTGCAGTGGTTACGTTCGCATGTTCCACTTCTCGGCAGCCCAGGGTTCACCGGTTTGGATCCCAGGTGTGGACATGGCACCGCTTGGCAAGCCATGCTGTGGTAGGCGTCCCATACGTAAAGTGGAGGAAGATGGGCACGGATGTTAGCTCAGGGCCAGTCCTCCTCAGCAAAAAGAGGAGGATTGGGGGCTGGCCCTGTGGCCGAGTGGTTAAGTTCGCGCGCTCCCCTGCAGGCGGCCCAGTGTTTCGTTGGTTCGAATCCCGGGTGCAGACATGGCACTGCTCATCAAACCACGCTGAGGCAGCGTCCCACATGCCACAAATAGAAGGACCCACAACGAAGAATATACAACTATGTACTGGGGGGCTTTGGGGAGAAAAAGGAAAAAAATAAAATCTTTAAAAAAAGAAAAAGAGGAGGATTGGCAGCAGATGTTAGCCCAGGGCTAATCTTCCTTAAAAAAAAAAAAAGTGAGCCTTAACGTAAACCATGGACTTTGGATGATAATGATGTGTCAATGTAGGTTCATCAATTGTAACAAATCTACCACTGTGCTGAGGGATGCGGATGTTGAGGGACGCTGTGCATGTTTGGGGGCAGGGAGTAGTATTGAAAAAAAGCATGTTCACGTCACTAATCAAAGATGACATGTATGTCGTCACATCTCACTGTGTGAGAATCTGAACATAATCCATCAGGGAGTCCAAATTTGTAAACCCTATACTAAAGGACACAGACCTTGTGGGCCTGCTGGTCAAGGCTGGGTAAGAGAGGCAAAGATAGAGAGCCTTCATAAAAAAGAAAATCCTTCTGTAACAGGAGAGCCTGGCTCTGAAAATAGCCACTGATATAACTAATTATGTAACATCTAGAGTAAGAAACCCAGGGTCTATGAGGGTGATGCCATCCAGTTTGCCATTCCCTGTGCAGGTCCATCTTTTCCAGTCTCAAGATGATCACCCTGTGTTGATTTGCTTCTAGCATTAAGGCAGTCTTCTGTAATAAAACCGTGGTTTTGATCTGTGGAGTGTCAAGTGCTTTCATTTGCTCTCACGGAAATCTTCAAACAGTACACAAGGTCACTTATAAATCCCAAACAGACAACATAGGAATAACCATAACCCAGGACAAAGCAACTGCTTTTATGAACAACATTGGTTGTCTCATGCAGATATATGCATTTCAATAATCTGGGCTTTAGATAGAATTGTTATAAGACCGTGTTCTGACTCTCCACCAGTCAGCCATGCACTCTGATTAAAATTTCCCCTTAACTTCTAACTGGGCATTACAGAAGAAGAAGTCTGTGGCTTTAAGAGTTTTAATCTCAGACTTCAAATTTTTTTTTTAATTAAGGCAAAAATTGCCTTAGGTGAAAATTTGTGACTGTAATTTAGTAGTGTTTTAAAATTTCTAATCCTGTTCATTGCAATCTCTTGAGTGATATGACCTCAGTATTATACCCTACTTTTGTACCTTGTTTGCCATTTTCAGCTTGATTTTGTGTACCTTTTCTACATTAATATCTATATATTTTGGTTAATTGTTTTCCAATTCAGTGATCTATCTTTTTACTTCTAAAATGAGCCCCTTGCTCTTAACCTCAGAAGTCTAACTCCATGATTAGATAACTGAAAAAAGTAATTTAAGAACAGCTAAATTTTTTTAAATAGACTTTATTTTTTAGAGTACTTTTAGGTTCGCAGCAAAGTTGAGCAGAAGGGAGGGAGAGTTCCATATACCCCCTGCCTTCACACATGCATGGCCTCCCCATCAGCATCTCTGATGGACCACACTGACACATCATTATCATCCAAAGTCTGCAGTTTACGTTAGGATTCACTCTTGGTGTTGTGCATTCTACGAGTTTGAACAAACATGTAACAACACATATCTATCATTATGGCATCACACAGGGCGGTTTCATCACCCTAAGAACCCTCTGTGCTCCGCTGACTCATACCTTCCCCACCCCAGCCCCTGGCAACCACTGACCTCTTTACTGTCTTTATAGTTTTGACCAGAATGTCATATAGTTGGAATCATACAGTATGTGGCCTTTTCACACTGACCTCTTTACTGTCTTTATAGTTTTGACCAGAA
>NC_060277.1:55311340-55329640 GCF_021613505.1 Equus quagga
TTTACTGTCTTTATAGTTTTGACCAGAATGTCATATAGTTGGAATCATACAGTATGTGGCCTTTTCACACTGACCTCTTTCACCTAGTAATATGCATTTAAGTTTCCTCCATGTCTTTCCACGGCCTGATGGCTCATTTCTTTTTAGTGCTGAATAACATTCCATTGTCTGGACGTACCACAGATTGTTTATCAATTGACAGTCTGAAGGGCATCTTGGTTGCTTCCAAATTTTGGCAATTATGAATAGAGCTGCTACAAACATCCATGTGCAGGTTTTAGTGTGGACATCGGTTTTCAACTCTCCAAGGACTTTTTTGTTTTTATTACCATTCTTGAAATTTAACTAGATTTCCCTCAGTCAGTTATCAAATAGAATTAAATTGCCAATAAAATGTAACTAAAAGAATTAAATATTATTTAAACTGCTGAATTAAGTTTCGAACATGTCCATCCCTCTGTGGAGAGAAAGTGGTTCTTTTCAGAGGAAGGTCCTTTTTTTTTTTTTTTTAAAGATTTTATTTTATTTTCCCCTTTTTCTCCCCAAAGACCCCCCCCCCCCCGTACATAGTTGTACATTCTTCGTTGTGGGTCCTTCTAGTTGTGGCATGTGGGACGCCACCTCAGCATGGTTTGATGAGCAGTGCCATGTCCGCGCCCAGGATTCGAACCAATGAAACACTGGGCCGCCTGCAGGGGAGCGCGCGAACTTAACTACTTGGCCACGGGGCCAGCCCAGAGGAAGGTCCTGTTAAAGATGACATATGTCCAGAGAGAGCTGAACCTAGGACTCCTGACTGAAGCAGAATAGGAGTTCCTCTTCTGTTCTTTACCTGGTAAAACGTCTTTCAAGATTTGCCCTGAATTTAACATTCAACTGGTTTTTCAAGTCTTAAGTCCATTCTGTAAGTATTTATCAGTCCTAATCAGTGCTGGGGATTGTAAAGATGGACTCGGGGCCTTCCATGATACAGCCTCAAACAGTGTATCAAGCTTTGTTTATTTTAGAACAGGGTTTCTAAACCTCAGCACTATTGACATGTTGGGCTGGATGATTCTTTTTTTTCCCCAAGTAATTTTATTGAGATCATAATGGTTTATAACATTGTATAATTTCAGGTGTACATTATGGTTTATCAGTTTCTGAATATACTTCATTGTGCTGACCCGCAGTAGTCTAATTTTTATCCATCACCATAATTATGTGCCCCTTTATCCCTTTTGCCCAGCCCCCAACCCTCTTCCCCTCTGGTAACCACTAATTTGTTCTCTTTATCCACGTGTTGGGTCATCTTGGGCTGGATAATTCTTTGCTGTAGGAGGCTGTGCTGAGCACCGTATGATGTTTAGCAGCATCTCTAGCCTCTACCCAGTCAAAGCCAGTAGCACCCCCAAGTCATGATAATAAATGTCTCCAGACATTGCCAGTTGTCCCCCAGGAGAGGTAGGTAAAATCACCCTTGGTTGAGAACCACTGTTCTAGAATTGCACAGTAGTACTTAATTTTCCTTAAACAAACCATGAACATACATGTTTTGAATTACTATCTTCTCAGCCTTGAATGACAGTAAAAATCCTTTACATCTTTCAAGACCCATATTCTCTGTGGGATAATAATAATACTGCTTGAAATGTGGTTATCAGTTTTCTTATTCATAAGCAGGGGATAATAACACTAACAACTCTTAGGGTAACTGTAAGGATTAAATTAATTAATTAGGTGTAAAACCTTTAGAACAGTTCTGGTCTAGGTCTGAGCTCAGTAGATGCTATAATTACTGAATGAGGGGATGACTGATGGATGAGTGGGTGGATGGATGAAGAAATAGGTACATGCCTTTGTTCTCAATGAGCTTCCTCAGCCCTCACCAGGCCCTGCTTGATTCTAAGCCAATCCCAGTTATGGGTGTGATCAACTCCTCTTTAGGCCACAGGAAAATGTCATTCTCTACTTGCTGAGCAGACATCAGGGCAACAATGGCTAGGGATGTTCCCTGCCCCTACGAGGGCCTGGGTGAACCCCTCATTCCTGGGCAAACCTGAAAAAATCGAACAAGAAAGCATGGTGCAAGTCCAAACTGGGAAAAGAAAAAGACCAGGGCACATTAGGAGAGCTACTGGAAAACACATGAATTTTGGAATGACTTTTAATACCAAAGGAAGGCTCTTGGTTTTTTCCTTGTCTTTTTTTCTTTTCTTATTGCTGAGGTAACATTGGTTTATAACATTATATAAATTTCAGATATATATATCATTATATTTCAATTTTTATGTACAAAGGAAGGTTTTTATGGTTGACTCCTAAACTGAGGACAGTGTACACGTCAGTGAAAGAAATTTACTTGAGGAGAAGATTGTCATCCTAGATTCCCACTCTATTCATTCATTCACTCAACTAATGTTTATTGACCTTCTACTATGTGCCAGGTCACAGATACTATGGTTAAAAAAAAAAAGATAAGGTCTCTGCTGTCATGGAGTTTACATTCTAGTAGAGGAGACCAAGTGCAATAGTAGCCAAATGAATAAGATAACTACATGTTGTGATAAATGTTAAGAAGAAAATAAAGAAGGAGCTATAATGCAAAATAACAGGGAATCATTTTAGATGTGATGGGGAGGTGCCTCTGAGAATGCAGCCTATGAAATGAGAGAGGGAGGAAGTAGAGCCAGCCATGCTTGAGTCCTATCCTTTGTTTGTCTTACCAAGTCCTGTGGTCATTTGTGTAGCAAAAAAAGGTACGTGAGTGAAATATTCCTTCACTAATTGCTTTGTGGGGGATCAGAATTGGCCACCCCAAAATGTATCTCTTTGGCTTGATTATTTTTAAGAACAAAAGACTCTGAAAGAAACTTGGACATCCCCATCAACTGCCTAAAAGAATTTAAAATAGAAGGGCCTGTTCCAGGAAGGAGCTAATACCAAAAGATAACTGTAATGAAATGTAAAACGTGTCTCTTAGGTCACATTGTCTGCAGTTGGCCCATTTACATTTCCATCTCCACGTAAATTGCCTTCCACCCCCTTGAAGTCTCAAAGCACTACCCTCAACAGCCTCCTTTGTCTTTAGGTGAAGATATTATTTAAAATGAAAGCCTCTGCCATCTTGGCGAGTTGCTCAGTTTTCCTGAGTGTCTCCCATGTAGGCATGCTATAAAGCTTCATTGGATTTTTTCCTGTTAAACTGTCTCATATCAATTTAATTCATAGCCCAGCCAGAAGAACCCAGAGGGTAAAGGATACGTCTTCCTCCCCTACAGCTTCATTTTATGATAGTTAATCAAGACAAAATGCATTTTTCCCAGTTTCCCAGAAGAATCTTGTCTTCTAATTCCAATTAAGCATTCTGACACTGAAGGCTCTTAGTTCCATTCTATAGCTGCATTCTTTTTTATGTTCTCCCACATTTCTGTCATATAATGGACATGCCCCACATCTAAGGAGGATTTCTGTAGGCAACTTTTGCTGCAGGTTAGAAATCTAATAACAGACTCCTTCTGCTTTCTGGCTCTCATTTGCTTCATTTAATTGTTAAAGTTTAGTGTCAGAATAAAATGTTTTCAAACATTGGAAGTTTGATAGAGACCAACTTAATTTTGTAGGAGACACTATTCTTTTTCTTTGTTGTTTATTGAGAGTCTTATTTAGGGGATAGCTATATAGTGGGGTATTTTTTGCTTCATTTGGTTGTTGGAGGCAGGTTTTTGCATTTATTTCACTAAAATACAGTATTAATTATGAATTTGTTGAAAGTACAAACAGAAATATAAAACTTTAAAGTGTTTTCTCAGCAGTTGTTATACAATGTTTTAAAGATATATTAATTCACTACTCATCATCAATAATGATGATGATGATGATAACTACCATTTATCGAGTTTTTACTATGTGCTGGGCTCTGTACTAAGCATTTCACATTACATTATTTTATTTAGTCCGTTAAGTATTATACTCCCGTTACAGATGAAGGAACTGAAGCTCAATAAATAAAGTTAAAAATTTGCCTAAGGACACATAGTAAATGCCAGAGCCAAGAGTAATTCAGGAATATTTGACTTCAAAACCATGATTTCAATTATGCTATATAGTACAAAATATTAAATAGGATAATATTATTAAATAGGATACTGCTTACATTAAACATTGATGAGCCTGTTCAGAAAGAAACAATAGAATGACTAGAGTAAAATAATATATGTTAGGTAATTATTGTAAGGAAATGATAATTCCACCAAACAGTATTTGCAAAGTCCATTATAATTACTTAATTATTTTGTTTGTTTTATTGAAGTCATAATAGTTTATAACACTGTAAAATTTCAGGTGTACATTATTGTCAGTCACCAGACAAATGTGCCTCTTCGCACCTTATGCCCACTCCCCACCCCCCTTCCCCTCTGGTAACCACTAATCTGTTCTCTTTGTCCATGTGTTAGTTTATCTTCCACGTATGAGTGAAATCATATGGTGTTTTTCTTTCTCTGTCTCGCTTATTTCGCTTAACATAATACTTTCAGGGTCCATCCATGTTGTTGCAAATGGCATGATTTTGCCTTTTTTTTTAAGGCTGAGTAGTATTTGATTGTATATATATACCGCTTCTTCTTCTTTTTTTTTTTTTTTGAGGAAGATTAGCCCTGAGCTAACTACTGCCAATCCTCCTCTTTTTGCTGAGGAAGACTGGCCCTGAGCTAACATTCATGCCCGTCTTCCTCTACGTTATACGTGGGACGCCTACCACAGCATGGCTTTTGCCAAGCGGTGCCATGTCCACACCAGGGATCTGAACTGGTGAACCCCAGGCCGCTGAGAAGCGGAATGT
Organism: Equus quagga; assembly: GCF_021613505.1. NCBI lineage: Eukaryota > Metazoa > Chordata > Mammalia > Perissodactyla > Equidae > Equus > Equus quagga. The sequence continues at coordinate 55,316,163 of NC_060277.1, forward strand.
GTGAACTCAACTGCTGTGCCACCAGGCCAGCCTCCACGACTTCTTTATCCATTCATTAGTTGTTGGGCACTTCCATGTCTTGGCTATTGTGAATAATGCTGCAATGAACATAGGGGTGCATGAGTCTCTTTGAATTGCTGATTTCAAGTTCTTTGGATAAATACCAAGTAGTGGGATAGCTGGATTGTATGGTATTTCTATTTTTAACTTTTTGAGAAATCCCCATACTGTTTTTCATAGTGGCTGCACCAATTTGCATTCCAACCAGCAATGTATGAGAGTTCCCTTTTCTCCACATCCTCTCCAATATTTATTATTTTTTGTCTAGGTGATTACAGCCATTCTAGTGGGTTTAAGGTGATATCTCAGTGTAGTTTTGACTGGCATTTCCCCGATGATTAGTGACGTTGAGCATCTTTTCATGTGTTTATTGACCACCTGTATATCTTCTTTGGAAAAACGTCTGTTCATATCCTCTGCCCATTTTTTGATTGGGTTGTTTTTGTTGTTGTTGAGTTGTGTGTTCATATATTTTGGAGATTAACCTCTTGTCAGATATATGATTCGCAATTATTTTCTCCCCAATTGGTGGGTTGTCTTTCCATTTTGTTCCTGGTTTCCTTTGCCTTGCAGAAGCACTTTAGTCTGATGAAGTTCCATTTATTTATTTTTCTTTTGTTTCCCTTGCCCAAGTGGTATTTGAAATGGTATTTGAGAAGATCCTTCTAAGACTGATGTCAAAGAATGTACTGCCTATATTTTCTTTTTTTCCCCTTCTTCTTCCTCTCAGTACATAGTTGTATATTCTAGTTGTGAATGCCTATGGTTGTGCTATTTGGGACGCCACCTCAGCACGGCCTGATGAGCGGTGCCATGTCCATGCCCAGCCTCTGAACCAGTGAAATCCCAGGCTAACGTAAAGTTAGCCACTCTGCCATGGGGCCATCCCCTGCCTATATTTTCTTCTAGGAGTTTTATGGTTTCATGTTTTACCTCTAAGTCTCTAATCCATTTTGGGTTAATTTTTGTGTATGGTGAAATATAATGGTCTTTCATTCTTTTTCATGTGGCTGTCCAGTTTTCCCAACACCATTTATTGAAGAGACTTTCCTTTCTCCATTGTATGTTCTTAGCTCCTTTGTCAAATATTAATTGTCCATAGATGTGTGGTTTTATTTCTGGGCTTTCAATTCTGTTATATTGATCTGTGTGTCTGTTTTTGTATGAGTTCCATGCTGTTTTGATTACGGTAGCTCTGCAGTATATTTTGAAGTCAGGGATTGTGATGCCTCCAGCTTTGTTCTTTTTTCTCAGGACTGCTTTAGCTATTCGGTGTCTTTTGTTGCCCCATATGAATTTTAGGATTCTTTGTTCCATTTCTGTGAAGAATGTCATTGGGATTCTGATTGGGATTGCATTGAATCTGTAATGAACATTTTAACTATGTTTATTCTTCCAATCCAGGAGCAGGGAATGTCTTTCCATTTTTTAATGTCATCATTGATTTCTTTCAATAATGTCTTATAGTTTTCATTTAATTATTTTTAACTGCCACAATCTTGGACTGAGTATAATTATTTCCTGTCTTATAGGTATAGTGATTGAGACAGGCAAACTTTAAAAGCCATTTCCAATGTGCCGAAATAAGTAAAATCTATTTAACGTAATAATATACCAGTGTCTTTATATTTAAAATGTATCTCTTGTAGACAACATATAGTTGGGTTCTGCTTTTTTTTTTTCTAATTCATTCTGACAAACTCTTCTTGTTTTTAAAAAAGATTTTATTTTTCCTTTTTCTCCCCAAAGCCCCCTGGTACACAGTTGTATATTTTCAGTTGTAGGTGCTTCTAGTTGTGGCATGTGGGACGCTGCCTCAGCGTGGCTTGATGAATGGTGCCATGTCCGTGCCCAGGATCCAAACTGGCGAAACCCTTGGCCGCCAAAGCAGAGCATGCGAACTTAACCACCCAGCCATGGGGCCAGCCCCCCAAACTCTCCTTTTTAATTAGAGTGTTTAGTCCATTAACATTTATTGTAATTTTTGAAATAATTGAATTTAGGTCTACTGTTTTACTATTTGTTTTCTTTGTCCCTTCTACTTTTTGTTCCTCTTCTTCTTTTGGATTCTTTAAACTTTCTTTTTATTTATTTATAAGTGGGGTTTTTTTTGTTTTTTGTTTTTGATGAGGAAGCTTTGGCCCTGAGCTAACATCTGCTGCCAAACTTCTTTTTTTTCCTTCTTCTCCCCAAAGCCCCAGTGCACAGTTCTATATCCCAGCTGTAAGTCCTTCTGGTTCCTCTATGTGGGACACCACCAGAGCATATCTTGACGAGCAGTGCTAGGTCCATGCCCAGGATCCAAACCAGCGAACCCTGGGATACTGAAGCAGAGTGCATGAACTTAACAGTGGTTACACTACTGGGCTAGCCTTAGACATTCTTTTAGAATTCCACTTTATCTAATGTCTTTTTAGCTATATCTCTTTGCATCATATTTTTAGTGTTTGCTCCAGGGGTTACAATATACATCCTTAACTTTTCACAATCTACTAAGAGTTAATATCAGCTTTTTGTACATGGTAGAAGCCTTGCAATGCTATAGGCCCATTTACCCATCACCTGTCCTTTAAGCTATAACTGTTGTATGCATTCAATCCACACGTTATGAACCCTATAAGACAATGTTATAATTTTTGCTTTAAATAGTTTTATATATTTTTTAAAAATTAGGAGAAAATGTCATCTTTTATATATACCTAGATATTTATCATTCCCACTTTATTCCTTCCTGAAGATTTGAGTTTCAGTGTAGTATTATCTCTCTTCAGCCTAAAAAATGTCCTGTAGGATTTCTTATATGCAAGTCTACTGGTAACAAATTCTCTTAGTTTTTCTTTCATCTAAAAATGTATCTCTTTTGCCTTCGTTCTTTTTGTTTGTTTGTTTGTTTGTTTACCTATTTTTCCTAATTTTATTGAGGTATGATTGTCATATGATAAGCTGCATATATTTAAAGTATACAATTTGAAAATTTTCACATATGTATACACCCATGAAACCATCACCACAATCAAGATAATGAACATATTTATTACCTGCAAAAGTTTCCTCACATTTCTGTAATCCCCTCTTCTCCCTCCTTCCCAGCCTCACCCCCCATTCCTTAGCAACTATTAATGTGTTGTCACTACAGATTAATTTGCTTTTTTTTTTTTAAATATTGGCCCTGAGATAACATCTGTTGCCAATCTTTTTTTCTCTTCTCCTCCCCACAGCCCCCAGTACATAGTTGTTTATTCTAGGTGTAGGTCCTTCTGGCTGCGCTATGTGGGACGCCGCCTTGGTGTGGCCTGATGAGCGGTGCCATGTCTGTGCCCAGGATCTGACCCGACGAAACCCTAGGCCGCCAAAGCAGAACACATGAACTTAACCACTCGGCCTTGGGGCCAGCCCCTAATGTGCATTTTTTAGAATTTTATATCAATATGTGTTCTTTTTTGTATGGCTTCTTCAGTCAGTACAATCATTTTGAATGTCATTCATATTGTTGCATGAAATTTTCTATTGTATGGACATACCACAATCTGTTTATCTACTCAGGTGCTGATGGATACTTGGGCTGTTTCCAGTTTTTGATGATTGTAAATAAAGCTGCTATGAACATTTAGCCTCAAGTCTTTGTGTGGACATATGCTTTCGTTTCTCTTGAGTAAACACCTGGAAGTGGTCATGTGGTAGATATATTTTTAACCTTTCAGGAAACCACTAAACTGTTTTCCTAAGAGATTAGACTATTTTACATTCTCACCAGCTGTGTGAGAGTCCCAATTATTTGCCCAGAGTTGATAGTCTTTTTAATTTTAGCCATTTTAGCATGTGTGTGGCGATAGCTCATTGTGATTTTATCCCCTCCACTCATGGAGGATATTTTCACTAGATATAGAATTCTTGGTTGACGGGTTTGATTATGTTTTTCTTTCAGCATTTTAAGATGTTGTTCATCTATCTCTTTGCCTCCATGTTTTTGATGAGATCTCCACAGTCATTTCAAATGGTGCTCCTTGATCTTCAGTTTTTCCTTGATCTTTAGTTTTCAGCATTTTGACTATGATGTACCTGAGAAAGGTCTCATTATCTTGCTTGGGTTTCACTGAGTGGATTAACTCTGTCTTTCTCTAAGTTTGGGAAGTGTTCAGCCATTATTTCTCCATAACATACTAATTAATCTAGACAAAAAAAATTTTTAAGTAGTTCTATTAACAATTTTCACTTACCTTCTGCAACTAAAATTAATCTGTTGATGTCTGACAGTGAGAATCATCCTCCCACAAAAATATTTTTAAAAACTTCTTCTTTTGAGGAAGATTAGTCCTGAGCTAACATCTGCTGCGAATCTTCCTCTTTTTGCTGAGGAAGACTAGCCCTGAGCTAACATCCGTGCCCATCTTCCTCCACTTTCTATGTGGGACACCTGCCACAGCATGGCCTGCCAAACAGTGCCATTTCCGCACCCGGGATGTGAACTGGCAAACCCTAGGTCGCCAAAGTGGAACATGCGTACTTAACCACTGTGCCACTGGGCTGGCCCCTAAAAAAAGCTTTTTGAGTCAATTAGTCAATGATGGCATAGAGATGTAGCTCATCCTTCATCCATTCACTTATTCATCATTTAACAAATATTTATTGCTCAGGTACTGTTTTAGGTGATTAGGATGGGTGTTTAGGACAGAATAGTGAACAAAACAGACAAAATAATAATAGTTAATATTTAGAGAAGGTCAGGAACATTAAAAATATATATCAACTTATTTAATCCTCAACTCTATAAATAAACAATATTATTATCTTCATTTTACAGACAAATGGGGAAGCTGAGACTTAAAGAGGCTATGTAATATGTCTAAGGTCACACAGCTAGTAAACATCAGAGCTGGACTTTGAACCTAGTTAGTCTGGCTCTAGAATTTGTACTTCAATCCCTACTACTTTACCCTACAAAGGCAAAAAATGGAGCCCACAGTATGGGCAGCCCTTATATTTAGCCACGTGAGCACTAGGCAAATCACTTAGTCATTCTGACTCTTTTCCTTATCTATAAAATTAGTGGGATTCACTCGATGAAGACTAACCTCTCTTCCAGCTTGGAGAGTTTGTTATTGTGGACCTTGATAGCAAAGGCTGGTACAGGTTAACTGGGCTAATGCAATCAAGTGTGGAAACAGTACAGTACTATACAAAAAAAGTACAGTAGCAGCTATTGTGCAGTGGATCCAAAGGTGGCAGACAGACAAATTCAAGGAAAGATTGTCAATAGTTTTTATACACATGCTGGCTTTCAGACTGTTTTTTCATTTTGAGTGTGTTCTAGAAACCTGGATTATCCAAAAGACTACCATAGTGGTTCCTCGGTTATTAGGACCCACCTGGTTTCTCCTTTTCATTGATAATTATGCAACGTGCTGTTTCCATAACAATCATGACAGACAAAATAGTTGGGTGTTTTTAAAAAATAAGTCTGCAAAGATCTTTTTGCAGCAAGAACAGCTTGCCAGTAGACATAACGGAAGCAGAAAATCGGAGGTGATGACATACCAACAATTCAAAAGATACTCCCTATACTAAAGTAATTTTTTAAAAAAGAAAAGGATACACAACATTTAACCTTAGAAAGTACAAGGATATGAAAGGACATTAGAATTAGGGGTAATTGTTTTGCTGCTTTTGATTTTTAAGAATCCTAGTTTAAAAATACTATTTTCTTTAACATTTTCTAAATTCACAACATTTAAAACATGCCATCTTTAAGATTCTGAAAATGGAGCTGATAGGGAAATTAATAAGCAAACCTCATGGTGGTGCAGCGGTTAAGTGCACATGTTCTGCTTCAGCAGCCTGGGGTTCGCCAGTTCAGACCCCGGGTGTGGACATGGCACCGCTCATCAAGCCATGCTGTGGCAGGCGTCCCACATTTAAAGTGGAGGAAGACAGGCACGGATGTTAGCTCAGGGCCAGTCTTCCTCAGCAAAAAGAGGAGGATTGGTAGCAGATGTTAGCTCAGGGCTAATTCTCCTCAAAACAAAAACAAAAACAAAAAAATAAGCAAACCTCAAATGCAGGGATGTTAAACAGAGAGCTCAAAGCAAGGTCATGGTGGTATTTTTTGGTAAAGAAACTTCATTCTACGACAAAATTCCAGTTAATTAGGACTCTCAAATAACAAAAACAAAATAACGAGCAACAATTAAGATTTATTTAATGCTTACCAGGCGCCAAACACTGAGCTAAGTACATCGACTGTCTCATTTAATCTTCACCATAACCCTCCAGGAGAAATATTCTTTTTTATTCTCTGCACTTTATAGATATGAAAACTGAGGCTTAGAGAGGTGGAGTCACTTGCCAAGCATTCAGTCACCCGCTGTGGTAGAGCCAAGAGGGATCTGGATGGAGGCTTTCTGACTGCAGAGCTGCCTGACTCTGGAAGCACTAGATCATAAACACAATGGGCAAAACAAACAAAAGGAAAAACAAAAAACTCTCTCCAATTATTGTTCCAACCTGGGGGCAAAAACCTGTGCTCAGTGCTTGAGACACTTTTCTCATCTAATTTCCATAGCAGTCTTACAGGGTAGGTCTTCATCCTTTCTTTATAGATGAGAGAGTTGAAGCTTAAAAGGCCAAATGACTTTCCCAGACACACACCATCAGTCAGTGAGGGATGAGAGACTTGGATCCAGGTGGGTCTGTCTTTGAAGCCCCAGTGTTCTTCACAGGCGCCTTGGGGGGCTCAGGGAATCCCCCAGACAGACAGATCTTGCCCTCTGTTCCCATGTGTGGAGGAGCAAACTCTCCCTCTCACCTTCTTTTCTAGGCCAGTCATCTAAAACACCCTCCGTGGCCTCCTTCTACTAGCTGACTCCCACAGCTCCTACCCAACCAGGTTGAGACCCTCCTACTCTGAGAAGCCTTCCCTGCTTCTGCCCTCATCTCCTCCCCGAGTCAGAGGCCCTCCTGAGCGCTCAAAAGTACCCTTGGCTTACCAGAGTCCAGCACTCACGCTCCCCTGGAGGCATCTGTTTGCTTGGTGTTCTCTCTCCCGACCTCTCCAGGGCTCTGCCACATACACCATCCAGCAGCAATTCCTCTTTGTGTCCTCAGTGTCTAGCTAAGGGCCTGGCACAAAGTGGCTGCTCAATGAGTGTTTGATGGATGGATGGATAAAGACTCACCTCTGAAGTCCTGCACAACTACCAACAGACACTGAATGCTGTAGCTCAAAAGTCCCTGCCACTTACAGAACACATACCCTCACAGGGCCATGTGTATTGGTAAATCCATAGTTCTAATACTTAAAAGAAATGGAACAAATAGTACTCATTATCAGCATGAACAATGACAATTGGTAGAGTAAATTTCTCTATGTTTTGAGCAGATTTTTCTTGTTTTTGAAAGAGCTAATGATTATTTTTCTAAATATGAGCACTAACATTTGTAAAACTGGTCTGCATCTTCAGGTACATTATCTCATTTAATCCTTATGATCAGTTCTGTGAAACAGGAGTTACTAGATATTTTACAGTAGGATAATGAGCCCAGTGGTGATCTATTCAAGGTCACACAGCTAATCCATAAAACTGCTGGGTTAGACTCCAGCTCTTCTCCTAGTCCAGTGTTCTTTCCACTATGTTACCTACGAAGACACAGAAATACTCAAAATGAAAATTGTCTATAAAATGTAGATTCACAAACAATAGCAAGGAAAGACCATCCTTTCCTTCACGCCAGATGAGAGAGCACCCACCCTGGCGGGCGCTGGATTTGAAATCATGAGAGCAGTAGTGGAAACATCTTTGTTTCCTTAATCTTCATGGCATGTTCTTCGGACCTTCTCTAAATTGCTAAAAGAGAGCAACATTTCACTGTATAACCTCTGTATAATTTTTTACTATGTACATGTATTACCTATTTCAAAATTTTTATAAGTAAAAAGATACCAATGAATATATTTTCTCTACTGAGTCAAGTTAGTGTCACATGGCATATCAACTGAGGGCAGCCTCCCAAAAGCCTGTAGAAATGTAGTTTTAACTAGATAATTGAGGGGCCGGCCCTGTGGCTCAGTGGTGCATGTTCTGCTTCAGTGGCCCAGGTTTGTGGGTTTGGATCCTGGGCATGGACCTACATCACTCATCAGCCATGCTATGGTGGTGACCCACATACAAAATAGAGGAAGACTGGCACAGATGTTAGCTCAAGGCTAACTTTCCTCAGCAAAAAAAAAAAAGAGGAGTATTAGCAATAGATGTTAGCTCAGGGCAAATCTTCCTCAGCAAGAAATAAATAAATTCATTCATTAAATAAGCAAACAGGGCTGGCCCCGTGGCCGAGTGGTTAAGTTCGCGCACTCCGCTGCAGGCAGCCCAGTGTTTTGTTGGTTCGAATCCTGGGCGCGGACATGGCACTGCTCATCAAACCACGCTGAGGCAGTGTCCCACATGCCACAACTAGAAGGACCCACAACCAACAATATACAACTATGTACTGGGGGGGTTTTGGGGAGAAAAAGGGAAAAATAAAATCTTTAAAAAAAAAAAAGCAAACAAACTAGATAGAGTGTCTCTATCTTTTCATACCATTGTACATTAGAATTGTAAGGTAGGTGCTAAGTATGATAACGAACAGACCTATGCTACAAATGCATTGACAAGCCAAGAACTGCTGGCTGTCACAGATCCATAAGTAGCAGAGCAAGAACTGAGTCCCTGACTTTCTGCCTGCAATCCCACTGCTGTTTTCATTATGCCAGGCTGCCTAGACCTGCCAGTAAAAGTTAAGACTATGGGCCAGCCCAGTGGCGCAGTGGTTAACTGTGCACATTCTGCTTCTGTGGCCTGGGGTTCGCTGGTTCGGATCCCAGGTGCAGACCGGGCACCGCTTGGCAAGCCATGCTGTGGTAGGCATCCCACATGAGAAGCAGGGGAAGATGGGCACAGATGTTAGCTCAGGGCCAGTCTTCTTCAGCAAAAAGAGGATTGGCGACAGTCAGCTCAGGGCTAATCTTCCTCTAAAAAAAAGTTAAGACTAGCCCTCTGGTCAGATTACTTAGGTTCCAACGCTGCTCAGCTGGGCACTAATGTACTCCCAAGAAAAGATCTCCAAGATACATTAAGTGACAAAAGCAAGGTGATATATAGTATTTTACCATTTTGTGCAAAAAAGCGAAACTTTAAAAAAGCATATGTCTGCAGTTGCTTATTATGCATAAATTATCAATCACCTACAGGTTCTCCATCTGTAAAATATCAGTGGTGGGATTACATTAAATATTACAAATATTAGAACAGTGCTTGCCACACCAAAGCACCATTTTACTTGGATTCTGTCCAAATAATTCCTTGGCTTAATCATATTTTAAAATATCCTTTAAATAATCATTTACTTTATTTAAAGATTGGCATCTGAACTAACAACTGCTGCCAATCTTCTTCTCCCCTACCCCATCCCCTTAGTATGTAGTCGCATATCTTAGTTGTGGGTCCTTCTAGTTGTGGCATGTGGGAGGCCGCCTCAGCGTGGCTTGATGAGCCGTGCCATGCCTGCTCCCAGGATCCGAACCAGCGAAATCCCCTGCCGTGAAGGCGGACGCTGGGAACTTAACCAGTCGGCCACTAGGCCGCCCCTAAATAATTATTTCCAATTGGCACAGGCAAGATGAAAACTGCGGCAAGCCACAGCAAAATGTAATTACTTAAAGCTGCTTTAAAGTAGGCCCAATGGCAGCGTGATTAGCCAATACTGAAAGATGTTTGGTGAATCAGAATTAGAGACATCAAAGAACTATTACTGTTGACCTTTTTACTAAGTAAATTAATAACTAAAATCCTTTTTTAGAGTTTGCTACTCTAAATGGTATGAGCAACTTTAAGGAATATCTTAAGCAAAATACAACCTTAGATTATGACCACAAAACACATTTACAAGTCTCAACAATGTTGCTGTTGCCGTTTTAACATCCAAGTTAGTAAAAGGCATACTGTATCTGCTGTAGAGTCGTGGGACAAAATGCGCTAGGGTTATGTTCCAAACATACGGTCTGGGGAAAAGAGCTTTTTAAACACAACACAGCATTTCCTCCAGTCCTTTAGAGGCTACGCCGCGGTGACGAAGCCGACCCCACCCCGAGCCACGTGGGTTTCCGTCTCCTCCCGGGCGCTTCCTTCCGCAGGCAGAGGAGCGCGGGGAGCGGCCTCGGGGCGGGTCGGCGCGCGGGCAGGGCGGCCGGGGGGTCGGGCCGGGCCGGGTCGGAGCCCGCAGCGCTCGCCACGCGGCTGCAGCCCGGCCCCCCGCGCCCCGGCCGGGAGCCCGGTCACTGAGACAGAAATCAAGGACTGCGTATAATTTTGCTCTTCCTTAGGTGCAATTTTAAAAAAGAATTCTCTATAAGGTATTTATAAAGCGTATACCCTTACCTTCAGTCACAGGGCCTTGGGGAAAACTTGCCTGTAATCTGGGATAGCTTTGGAGTCATACTACTTCAATTTTCCTTCTTTCTTTCTGGGCATAATAATGAAAATTCGGCTGTCATTATTTGTTCCTGGAAAACTTTCGGATCATTTCATTACTTTAATTATCTTTGGGATGTTGGATTTTTTTTCACCATACAAAGCAGTAAAGTTGCAGTACTAGGAAAAATGAAAAGGTGAGATTTGAATCAGGAGCTGTAGTTTTTATAAGCTCCCGTGGAAATGTTTGTGGTCATCTCTCAAAGAATTCCAGTGTCCAACATAGTGCTGAATACACACATAAACCTATAAAAATTACTATAGTAGGTCCATATTTTCAAACAAAATAATTCACCTGAAAGCCTCTCTCCAATTATCACAATTTTAGTATTAGAATTTTGCAATATCACATTTTACTAAATTGTGCATATTTCACAGAGGTCACTTTTCTTTTACTAAACTGAAATTATCTTTGACACTTTTCCCTCTTACCAACATCCACTTTCATTTTGACTTTTCTCTCTTAGATGTTACCTGCAATTCTGGAGTCCATGTAAAACTTTCAAATATTCAACTTTTGGTCTTTAGTCTTTGCTTCTTTCCCTCGTGTCACTAGACAACCATTTCTTTACATTTTTAAAATTCTGCCATTCCTGTTAAAATATTTATATGCCCTAGTATTATCTGCAACAATGTACAAACCTAAATCATTTGATATATACACTGCTAAAGAAGGCAAGAAAAACACTAAGTCTGGCACCCTGATCTTAATCTGTAGTAACAGTGTCCAGTTAATATTAAGGCGATATACAAATATGGCCCATGTGGGAATCTAGCTCCAAAGAGAATAGTCATTAACCAGCATTTCTAAGGAAACAGAGCAGGGGTGTTTGCACTGGTCTATTGCTAGGGATTGATTTTCATTGGTACCTCTTACGTCTTCATTACAAACATGTAGTAGCATAGCAAGATAATTTTATTATACGTGTATATAATTGGGTAAGGGCACTAGGAAAATGCAATGTGAAAAAAGAATTTGTGAAAAAAGAGAAATCGAAATATAAACATTATAGAAAAGACTTTTGTTGCTAGAAAAACATTAGTTATATGTATTTCTAGGGAAACTTTATATGGCATAGTTACTTTCATGGAAACTATCTCAAAGTTAAAATGAGAAGGCTAGAAACTTCCTAATGAAGAAATGGAAAAAACTGATTTTTAGAAATTGGTATCTACAAAGAGTGGTAAAAGGAGATAAAGGAAGGCTATTCCAGAAGACTTCTTTCATTTAAAAAGAAAAAAAGGCATTTAGAGTGTGAGAACTGAAAGAACTATATATTCTACAATGAAATAGAAAGTAAGCACCATACAAGTTTGTCCATAACTGCTTCCCAATTGTTTGTCTTCCTCTTCCAATTTGATTGTGGGTTCCTCTCCAAAAGGAATTATTTCTTTTGCACATGCCACAGAGCTTTGCTTTAGCACTAGACACTTAGTAGGTTCTCAAATAGTTAGATTGCCTCCAGAAGTTGCAGTGATGTTCTACACGTGGAAGAAGAGACCCGATCTTGTAATTAGCTCATTAAGAACACAGGCTCTCATTTCTTCAGAGGAGTATTTCTCAGTCTGCCCTGATAGTCAACCAAAAAGGCCTCATCAGATTTCGCCCTAGATTTATGCTAAAATTCCGTTACAATCAATAGGACCGAAAATGAAGCCATTTATTTGAATAGGATAGGTCGTTTTTGAGAAGCAGTGATTTCGCAGCAAGTGTTGGAGACGGGAAACCGGATGGAGAAGCTTGCTGATGCTGAAGCTTTCAGGCTCTACATGACATCATGTGGAAAGACTGAATTTGAAAAATTCTTTTTAGGTTTCTCATGCTTGCAATCAAATGAGTGTACGCTGGAAAAAATGCACCACCAGGGTAGACACACACACTGCGGGTGTCTTTTGTAATAAAACTAGTTGGAAGTAAAGCAAACTGCAGGACTGATCTGCTATGAACGGAAACTCTGGACGTCGGGCGCACCACACGGGGCGAACGCGTGACGCGGCCTTCGGTAGAAGCATTGGCCTCGGAGCGGCGGCCACGAGGCCGGCCGGGAGCTCGGGGCCCCGGTCGGCCGGGGGCCCCGGCCCACTCGCCTCCGGCCGGGAGGGGCGGCGGGCGGCGCGGAGGAAGCGGCTCGAGGCGTCCGTCCCGGACCCTCGAGCGAGCGGCACCGAGGAAAGGAGGTGTATTGCAGGGTGAAGGGACGCCCCAATACCGATACCACCTTCGCAGGCGAGCAAGGCACGGCCCACGGAAGGTTCTGGAGCCCCCGCCGCCCCTCCCCCGGCTGGCGCAGAGAGTAATTCATACAAAAGAAGGACTCGCCTCTGCCCTGGGGAATCCCAGGGACCGTCGTTAAACTCCCGCTAACCTAGAACCGAGGGCGCGTGCGTCCCCGCCCCCGACCCGCTCGCTCTTGGCGTCATCGGGGGCCAGAGGAGCATGCGCGAAACGACGAGCGCTCTTCAGTGGGCTGAGCGCACATCGCCCACGGTCCCCGAGAAGTGGGGGGAGGGGCCGGCGAGGGCGCTGGGGCCGGCGGCGCGGGGTAAGCTGGGAAAGCGTGTCGTGTGCTGGCCCCGCCCTCTCCCCGAGGCGGGGAGAACCGTATATAAGTGCCGTAGTCACCCTGAACGTTCTTTTTCGCAACGGGTTTGCCGCCAGAACACAGGTGAGTGCGGGCGTGGCCTGCGGGCCCGGCCTCCCCGGTGGGCCCGGCCTCGCGGGCCTGTGCCGGCCGCCGTGCCGCGGAGCCGCCCCGAGGTTCCTCAGCTCCAGCGCGGGCCGTCGGTGGGGGCTGAAGGCCCCGGCCGCGGCGGCAGCCCCCGCCTCCTGCCTGGGCGAGGCCGGTCTGCGCCCGCGGCCGCCGCGTGGGCCCGCCCTGCGCCGGGTGGGGCCTTCGGCCCGCCGAGTCCCCA
>NC_060277.1:55334640-55383408 GCF_021613505.1 Equus quagga
CGGCGAGGGCCGCCCCGCGCGCCGGCCACGCCGCCTCAGCGGCGTGCGCGGAAAGATGGCCGCTCGGCCCGCCGGCGGAGCTCAAAATGGAGGCTGCGGCCGGCCTGAGCCACACAAAGGGCCGCGCCGGGCCCGCTCGCGCTCGCGCTCCCGCCGCGGCCGAGCCGGCGCCCGGCGAGGGGCCCAGGCTCGCGCCCTGGAATTTTCTTTTTGACTTTGGATGGTAGCTTTTCTTTTTTTCAAGTCTGTGGGGCAGTGGTTTAAAGGTTGTTTTTCCACTGAATTTAGGTGTCGTGAAAACCACCGCAAAATCTAAGCCAAAATGGGGAAGGAAAAGACTCATATCAACATCGTCGTCATTGGACACGTCGATTCGGGCAAGTCCACCACGACTGGCCACCTGATCTACAAGTGCGGTGGGATCGACAAAAGAACCATCGAGAAATTCGAGAAGGAGGCTGCTGAGGTAGGTGGAAAGAAGAGGCTTGAATAAGACGTCTGGCAGCGAACACGTTGAGTGGTAATTTTCAGGAAGTGCTCGTTCTTCTAGTCGAGATCTGAATGTCGGGCTAGTCGGAAGGACGTGATCGAACATTGGCTGTTGAATTACTTAGGTTTGTAACCGTGTTTTGAGAATAAGGGAAGGCTCTTAGGTTTTGCTATTGTACAGTCAGTCGAGCCTTTCTGCCAAGTAAGTGGGGTGAGGAATTTCAAGCTGGAGTTGGATCATGTCTTAGTTACCGAGTAACCATTCCTAATCCAATCCCTGCAGATGGGAAAGGGCTCCTTCAAGTATGCCTGGGTCTTGGATAAACTGAAAGCTGAACGTGAGCGTGGTATCACCATTGATATCTCCCTGTGGAAATTCGAGACCAGCAAGTATTATGTGACCATCATTGATGCCCCCGGACACAGAGACTTCATCAAAAACATGATTACAGGCACGTCTCAGGTTTGTAGTTTTAATAATTTCTGGAAATAACCGTGGGTCTGTCTGAATACAGTGGAAAACGCGGTGGTTCCTCTTTAAAGAGCTTTGTTTAATGAGGTATGCTCTTGTGTTTTTTAAAGGCTGACTGTGCTGTCCTGATTGTCGCTGCTGGTGTTGGTGAATTTGAAGCAGGTATCTCCAAGAATGGGCAGACCCGTGAGCATGCCCTTCTGGCTTACACACTGGGTGTGAAACAGCTAATTGTTGGTGTTAACAAAATGGATTCCACTGAGCCACCCTACAGCCAGAAGAGATATGAGGAAATCGTTAAGGAAGTCAGCACCTACATTAAGAAAATTGGCTACAACCCAGACACAGTTGCATTTGTGCCAATTTCTGGTTGGAATGGTGACAACATGCTGGAGCCAAGTGCTAATGTAAGTGACATTCAAGACAGTTGGAAAAGGGCTCTTAACAGGGGCAAGTTTGATGGTAACACTAATGGGCAATCTTATGTTTTCAGATGCCTTGGTTCAAGGGATGGAAAGTCACCCGTAAAGATGGCAATGCCAGTGGAACTACGCTGCTTGAAGCTCTGGATTGCATCCTGCCACCAACTCGTCCAACTGATAAGCCCTTGCGTCTGCCCCTCCAGGACGTCTACAAAATTGGTGGTAAGTTGAACATTATTATCAACGTGCCTGCATGCGTTGCTGCACTGCCTTCTGTCTTTGCATAAGGTGTTTGACACTATGCTGTGAACACTAGGTATCGGTACTGTCCCTGTGGGCCGAGTGGAGACTGGTGTTTTGAAACCTGGCATGGTGGTCACCTTTGCTCCAGTCAATGTTACAACTGAAGTAAAGTCTGTTGAAATGCATCATGAAGCTTTGAGCGAAGCTCTTCCTGGGGACAACGTGGGCTTCAATGTCAAGAACGTGTCCGTCAAAGATGTTCGCCGTGGCAATGTGGCTGGTGACAGCAAAAATGATCCACCAATGGAAGCAGCTGGCTTCACAGCTCAGGTAACAGTTAAAAGTGAACCTTTTCTTACTTCATGCTGGAGCTTTAAGAGTTCTTGAGACTCACTTAAATGTAAATCTGTTCTCCAAGGTGATTATCCTGAACCATCCAGGCCAAATCAGTGCTGGGTATGCACCTGTGCTGGATTGTCACACAGCTCACATTGCTTGCAAGTTTGCTGAGCTGAAGGAGAAGATTGATCGTCGTTCTGGAAAGAAGCTGGAAGATGGCCCCAAATTCTTGAAATCTGGTGATGCTGCCATCGTTGATATGGTTCCTGGCAAGCCCATGTGTGTTGAGAGCTTTTCTGACTATCCTCCTCTGGGTAAGGATGACTGACAATTCAGCGCAATTAGAAAGTTTATTAAAGCTGTAAAATGATTGGTTTTGTTTACCAAGTGTTTCTAACAGTAATACAAAATTTGTTTTAATAGGCCGTTTTGCTGTTCGTGACATGAGACAGACGGTTGCTGTGGGTGTCATCAAAGCAGTGGACAAGAAGGCAGCTGGAGCTGGCAAGGTCACCAAGTCTGCCCAGAAGGCTCAGAAGGCTAAATGAATAGTATCCCCAATACCTGCCACCCCAGTCTTAATCAGTGGTGGAACGGTCTCAGAACTGTTTGTCTCAATTGGCCATTTAAGTTTAATAGTAAAAGACTGGTTAATGATAACAATGCATCGTAAAACCTTCAGAAGGAAAGGAGAATGTTTTGTGGACCATTTGGTTTTTTGTGTGGCAGTTTTAAGTTATTAGTTTTTAAAATCAGTACTTTTTAATGGAAACAACTTGACCAAAAATCTGTCACAGAATTTTGAGACCCATTAAAACAAAGTTTAATGAGAAACCTGTGTCTTCTTTTGGGCAACACTGGAAGGTGCTACAGAACTCACCTAGATAGAAAACTTCAGTAGGAGTTACCCCTGACCCATTTCTGATGTTACATTTGCTGAAACTGCAGAATTGGATAATTTGGTTTAATTTGTTTTGGGCAGCAACCCTGGAGTTTTTCCACCTTGAGTGGAAGAAGCATCTGTTGATGTACATAGTGAAAACCTGTGAGATGGGGTCTGTTAGTGCAACATTTCATTCAGGACAGAACACTTAATTTTGTTGATGTGTAAGCTAGTTGATAAGAGATTTTCCAGTACCAAAGTTGTGTTGCATATAAAATTTTGTCCACTTAATGTTGAGTAAACTTAATAGGTCATTTGTTTCTGCACTTACTGGAATTAGCAGCTTCATATTTACAAATACTGAAGTTTTAACAAACGTAAAGTGTACGGCTTAAGTAACTCAGAATTGCTCTGCTAGAGTTAACTGTCCAGACTCTAGGGAGAAAAAGACACTAAATTGAGTGTTGCCTGTCACTTTAGTGAGGAAAATTCACTTCCAGTAGGAATTTTCATCTAAAGAACAAGTTCGGGTGAAGAGGGAACATTGTCACACTGGAGATGATGCCAACTTTGTAGAGGTACAGTGAGAAATATTTAGCCTAAGTGAAGGGTGGAGCCCATTTGGGACTGGATGGACTGTGGGGTAAACTTTTTAAGGAAATTTTCAAAAGTGCCGTTACCTGATGACATACTGGAAGATTATAATTTGAAGTTAAAAATTTGAGAGTTGGATAGGATGGAAGTGAATATCCCACTAGAAATTACAGGTCTAATTTGGTAATTTGTAGATTACATGCAGTGATTGGTCACAAAGGGTCGTAAGTTGTTACTGATTGGTGTTTGATAGTTGGTCTCTGGGAACACATGAGTTTGAAAAACATGGCATGAATCTGAGAAATTAATGGTAATTCTGTGTGATAGTATTTGATAACCTAAGTAGGCTTTCTTTACATATGAGAGGAACGTTTTTAATACACCTGAAAGCATGGCAGAGTAGCAGGGCATCTTGGATTCTGGGAGGCAAAGTCATGGTAAGTGGAATGTAGCCCTAAAATGCCGTGGAATGATTGACTGCAATTTGAAAGTGCTCTCAACTCAATGCTAAACTAGGTAAAATGCTCATTTAACAGTACCACCTGAGGCATTACGTCATGACTAGAAATTTATTCACAGCTCCATGAAGCACCTATTGGATGGTGTTTACAAGTATGGTGCTTTTTTGCTTGTGATGATTAGACAAGATAGGGTTCTTAAGGACAGCTGATCAGTAAATGGTAGGTGATATAAAAGTAAATCTGCCAAAGCTATAAAACTGCTAGAAGAGATTGTTCCACCCCTACAAAAGAAAAGGATCGAACTGCAGAAAATCACTACCACCATATAGAAAAATAGAAAGGAAAGCCATCCGAACAAGAATACAGGGAAGGTTCAGTGTAATAGGCTTTCCGTAGGACACGGTACCTGGACACTTGAGACAACTGGTTCGAGCACCACCTGCTGGTGGTCTGTGTAAATTGGTTTTAAACAAATTTCTAAATTCTGGATTTAAAAAGTAGTGTTTCATCTCTTCTCCAGTGAGTTTTCCACACTGATAGCATTTCCTTGCGTTTGAGTTGGTTAAAAAAGCCAAATATTTTACAGTGGATTTATAAAACTAGAATATCTTAGACTGGTGCTTGACGTTAAGCCATATTTTAAATTGGCCAGCTGTTGAATTACCTGTTAAGAATCTCAGATGGGGTCTTGTTGAAATTTGTCCTGAGAAATTCAGGTGTGATTTCAGAATTTGAAAGGAAATGGGAAAGGCACTCTGGCTCAGGAATTAAACAGACTGTCAGTAAGGCATATCTGATTTTCTTAAACTATTTTGATTACTCATACTGCCCAAAATAGTCCAGAGTAACTGGGTTTTGGCCACATCAGAAGTCTCTTATTTTATGCCCTTCCCATAGTTAATCCTATTGATAATTTACCTTCCAGATCTGGATGTGTCAAGAGCGCAGCTATCTGCATCAAGAACGTAGTCTAGTGAGACTCTTCTGAACTACCACCATCATTCAACCCAGTCTTATTTCTTTGTCCGTGAAAAACGTTGACTTCTGTGAACAGGGCAGAATATTAGCGGTGGGTTATCTGCCAACGTTACTTTGACGACAACATTTGAAACTTGGGATTTTAGTGATTTACCATTTATATCTTACTGTGGTGGGTCCAAAGGTATTCAACCAGAGATCTTGATTTTTAAATAGGCCTGGCTCTGACTGGATTGTTTACAGATGTTGAAACTGCTGACTTCCCTGAAGGCCCCAGAAACAAGTGAAATCACTTTGTTTTTAAAATATTTGGTATTTTTAGAATATTTAGAATAAAAAATGTAAGTTGACCACAACTTACAAATTCTGTAAGAAAGTGTCAATAATGATGAATTGCTAAAGTAGGTTAAATTTGAGGTTTGATGTTGCAAGATTGGGAGGGTAGAAACAATTTTCTCAGAAATGTGGGTGGGTATTCATCTGGTTATTTGAGTTCTAGTTCTGTACTATAAAGGCTGTTGTTGACTGTATAAATGGTGGTTTTCAGTATGGGGTATAAAAATCCTGAAGACTTACCAGGGCTCTGGATTTTGTTTTTCTTAAAACTTATTTACCTTGGTAACCTTTTCTGCTGAGGTTAGCACTGAGCTCGTGCCAAACAAGCTATTCTTGGCTGTAGTAATCTCAATTCCTGAAATGGACAATTCTAGAAAAAGGGTGACAACTAATATCCTGTGTGTCAAGATGGACTTAACATGTTTTAGATTGATACTTAAATAAATGCAAGTTCATGTGTCATCATGAAATGCTTCAGAAATAAATCTGGTCAGTTGAGAAAGTTGCATCTTGGAGTTAGGATCCATGTCCTGAAGGGAGTGAACAGCATGAGTTTCAGGTGCTGCCGTGGGGAGAGGGAGGAGTACTAAGACATTTTTTCCCTTTTTTCTGTTTTCTTTCTTGAGGTTTTCTTTACTGTTCTGGTTTTGCTTGTCTCAACCTCTATTTTTTCACTTCAAAACCCGTAGGTTCTCTCTCACCCAGGTAGCACCAAAGTCACTTCCATTATTTGCAGGTGTGGGAGCTTCCACGACTAGTTAAAACTATAATTGAAGCCTAACTATTGTAGATACATTACTTTGGGGCCCGACTGGCCCGGTGGCACAGCAGTTAAGTGTGCACGTTCTGTTTTGGAAGCCTGGGGTTTGCTGGTTCAGATCCCGGGTGTGGACATGGCGCCGCTCATCAAGCTATGCTGTGGCAGGCATCCCACATATAAACTAGAGGAAGATGGGCACGGATGATAGCTCAGGGTCTGTCTCCCTCAGCGCGAAAGGAGGATTGGCAGCGGATGTTAGCTCAGGGCTAATCTTCCTCAGGAAAAAAAAAAAACACCTGTAAGTCATATTTCACCATTTTAATCACAAGGTAATTGTGATGGAAATCTTATCAAATGTTTGGTAAAAGCAAGGTGAAGTGGGAGGGATAGCTTTAAATTTATTTTTTCTTTTTGGGCAGACAAAAATAGTTTGTTCCGCCACTTATTAAGGTCAAGGTGGGAGTAAAATCATTGTACTAGGTATTTTAAGTTTTATTTTAACCAATCATGGTTTCCCTGAAAGAATTCAGGTAGTTTGGGCTTTTTCTCAAACTTTACACTTGGAAACACATCAAAGAAACAACATATGCAGCCTGGATATTGCCTTTAACACGATCTCTTTTAAGACTTAAAAATGTAGGTTATTGCTTGTATGAAGCAGAAGAGATCTTTTTAAAAATAGTCAAAAGTAGGTAGTTTTGTTTATTCTAGTGAGAGTAACTGGCAGCAAAAGCCAACAGAAGATAGTGTGGTGTTATCCTCCCAGTGTGGTTTCCAGAGGTTAAACGGCAATGCTAGTGTCAAAAGAAAAACCAAAATATTCCACTTGGTTAAATTTCGGTAAAATCCTGTGATTGTGGAAATATCCTAGTCGGTGGTGTGATAAACTATAAGTTTGCCACATAAGTTACTTGAATTCCAGGACTGTCTGGAACCACCCAAGCTGAGGAAGTGGTTCTCTCAGCCTCCTGGTGAGGCCTCTGCAGCATTTTCTGAGGCTTGGGTTGTAACTATTTGGGTGTGAGGGGTGCAGCTATGTCATTGCAACCAAGAAAGGGCCTAACCCAGGCTTGACCTTTAGTGCCTTGCTTTATTGTCATATCCTCCTGATTGACCCTTTGGACTTCTCTGCTGAGCCTCCTGCAGGATTCTGCAGAGAGCTGGCAACTCAGTAAATGTCTAATGAGAAATGTAGTTTTTATTGTTATGGTTGGGCACAGAGAACATTTTATCATAGCTAAGTCTTCATACTGAGGGAATGCATCTTTTGAAACTAAATTTGTCATATTTTGTAAAACTGATCATGGGTGTGTTTCTTCAAAGCACGGATACGTGGCTCTGAAGTTTAACTCCCCTCTGCTTGAGGTTGTCCTGTGTGAAATGGGAAATAGAGAAAATTTAGTAAGTTTCCTTTCATTGTTTGAAACACCGTGTGTGCATGTGTGCATACACACCACATACACACATGCACACAGTCTCGTATTAAATACAGTATAGTCTAGAAACGTTTCCTTTTAAATTAAGGCAATGTGTTCTTTATGTATCTTAATGTGCTGTTTTAAATTCGGATTGTCCATATTTTAAAAGGGTGTAGACCAAGTCTAGAAGAGAATTCAAAGAGCAACTAACGTAAGTAAAGACTAAAAATGAATTAGTATAAGGCACTGGATTTAAAAAATAGTTTAGTCCAGTGAACGCTAGAAATCTATTATTGTTTTCAAGTATACAAAGAGTATTTTAAGTCTGCAGAAGATGTTGTTCAAAGTGAAATTCACACTCTAAATTCCCCTACAGCCTCTAAACTGGGATAACATTTAAATTAGACTGAGTGCTGTAATGGCTCATTAAGCATGGCAACTCCAGCATGAAATATACTACAAAGGGTGGGAGTCGGAATTGAAGGTTAAACCAAAAGAAACAGACTTCCATCCTAGATTGTTTAGGAGGGATGGAGAAACTTTTTCCCCCTGATTGATTCATTCTTTTTAAAAAAATTATTGAGGTCATAATGGTTTATAACTGTGGAATTTCAGGTGTACATTATTATTATCAGTATTCTGTATAGACTGCATCGTGCTCGGCACCAATAATTTTTATCTGTCACTGTATACATGTACCCCTTTTGCCCAACCCCCAACCCCCTTCCCCTCTGGTAACCATTAATCTGTTCTCTTTATCCATGTGTTTCATCTTCCACATGAGTGAAATCATGCAGTGTTTGTCTTTCTCTGCCTTATTTTGTTTAACATCATACCCTCGAGGTCCATCTGTTTTGTTGCAAATGGCAACATTTTGTCTTTTTTATGGCTGAGTAGTATTCCATTGTGTATGTATATGTGTGTGTGTATATATACACACACACATACACCCCACATCATCTTTTTCCATTCCTCAGTCGATGGGCACTTAGGTTGCTTCCACACCTTGGCTATTGTAAATAGTGCTGCAATGAACTTAGGGGTGTGTATGTCACTTTGAATTATTGATTTCAAGTTCTTTGGATAAATACTCATTAGTAGGATAGCTGGTTCATAGGATATTTCTATGTATGAGGGTTCCCTTTTCTCTACATCCTCTCTGACATTTGTTATTTTTGTCTTGGTAACTATAGCCATTCTGACAAGTGTAAGGTGATATTCTCATTGTAGTTTTGATTTGCATTTCTCTAATAACTAGTGATGTCGAACATCTTTTCATGTGCCTGTTGGCCATCTGTGTATCTTCTTTGGAAAAATGTTCATATCTTCTGCCCACTTTTTGATCAGGTTTTTTTTTTTGTTGTTATATGAGTTCTTTATATATTCTGGAGATTAACCCCTTATCAGATATATGATTTGCAAATTTTTTTATTTTAAAGATTTTATTTTTCCTTTTTCTTCCCAAAGCCCCCTGGTACATAGTTGTATATTTTTAGTTGTGGGTCCTTCTAGTTGTGGCATGTGGGATGCTGCCTCAGCATGGATTGATGAGTGGTGCCGTGTCCGCACCCAGGATTCAAACCAGCGAAACCCTGGGTCACCAAAGTGGAGTGCAGGAACTTAACTGCTCAGCCATGGGGCTGGCCCCAGATTTGCAAATATTTTTGGAGAAACTTTTTATCCAGTGGAGGATGCTCTGGTCCTTTGGAGGAAAAAACCCACTGAAAGTGGCAGAAAGGTATTGTCAAGTCAGAATACCCACGATGTATGCTCAACATCAACTTGCAGTTACACTTTAATCACATCACTTAATCAAGCTAAAGCATAGGAAGAGATCAGTAAGACTTGTTTTTTAAAGCCTTCTAGAAAAGTGCTTTGAGAAATACACAGATGTAAAAGAATCCTAATGTGTTGGTGTTTTCCCATCAAGGAATAGTGCTATTCAAACAGATTAGTCTTTTTCAAACTCTTTGACTAGGATCCACGGTAAGAAATACATTTTCTTTGGCAAAAAAGTATAAACACACACTGTATTTCATTGCATCTAAGACATTTTCAATTGGAAGCCACGCATGCTGCCATTATAATTGCCAGAGACTATTGATTATAGGGCATGCACCAATTTAGAGATAAATGGAAAAAATGCGTCCTAAAATTGGCAAATTGTATGTGAAATACTGAAACAAAAGTTTCAGAGAGTAGTATTTACTACCAATGAGAAAAAATTAATTTCATGATCTGATAATGAATTGCAGTCAGCAGTTTGAAAAATGTTGATTTAGGTCAGTCACAGTCAAAAATAAGGTTCTAGATCAAAATAATTGCATCCTCTCTCTATGGTATCAAAGCATAGGATCTCAACCTATACTTGTCCAGGCGGGCATTCAAGCAAGCCCAATGCTTGCATTTGAAAAAAAGCTGGACTTACCCACAAATCATAATAGCCCACCTCTCACTGGAAGGTGGAATGGCTTTCTTTTAGACTTGAATTTCTGTAATAGAATGTGAGTTCAGTTTTCTGCATAACTGAACTGCTCTGGTACTTCAATCAACAGTACAGATTATTTGTATCCTAGGTTCTTGAGCCAGCACACACTGTAAAATTAATTGCAATCTAGTTTCTGAGATGATGGGTATTTATGGAGGCAAGCCAGTTGGTTTTAAGAGTTGGCTGGGCATCAGAATAACCTATGGAGCTGTTAAACATAGATGCTAAGACCTTTCTGGTCCAACTGGATCAGAGCTGCTTGTGATAAGGCTTGGCCATCTACTTTTACAAGCTCTATGGGAATTCTGATGTCCAACCAGGTGTAGGAATCATTGCTCCTGGGCTTGCCAATCATACATTTCTTTAGTTTTTTTTTTAATAACAGCTTTATTGCTTTGTCAATACTATAAAATTCACTCTTTTAAAGTGTACAATTAGATGGTCTTTAATATCTTCGTACAGTTATGCAACCATCACCATGATCTCATTTCAGAAGATTTTCATCATCTTAAAAAGAGGTGCCCTTTTTAAAAAACTTTTTATTGAGATTATGATAGTTTACAACCTTGTGAAATTTCACTTGTACATTATTGTCAGTCGTGTTGTAGGCGCACCACTTCACACTTTCTGCCCACCCCCCTCCCCCCCCCCTTTACCTGGTAACCACTAATCTGTTCTCTTTGTCTACATGTTTAACTTCCACACCTGAGTGGAGTCATACAGAGATTGTCTTTCTCTATCTGGCTTATTTCGCTTAACATAATACCCTCAAGGTCCATCCATGTTGTTGTGAATGGGACGATTTTATCCTTTTTTATGGCTGAGTAGTATTCTATTGTGTGTGTGTGTGTGTGTATATGCACCATATCTTTTTTATCCAATCATCCGTTGATGGGCACTTAGGTTGCTTCCATGTCTTGGCTGTTGTAAATAATGCTGCAGTGAACATTGGGGTGCATGGGACTTTTGGAATTGCTGATTTCAAGTTCTTTGGATAGATGCCCAGTAGTGGGATAGCTGGGTCATATGGTATTTCTATTTTTAATTTTTTGAGAAATCTCTATATTGTTTTCCATAGTGGCTGCACCAGTTTGCATTCCCACCAGCAGTGTATGAGGGTTCCTTTTTCTCCACAACCTCTCCAACATTTGTTACTTTTTGTTTTGGTTATTTTTCCATTCTAATGGGTGTAAGGGGATATCTTAGTGTGGTTTTGATTTGCATTTCACTGATGATCAGTGATGATGAGCATCTTTTCATGTGCCTGTTGACCATCCGTATATCTTCTTTGGAGAAATGTCTGTTCATGTCCCCTGCCCATTTTTTGATCAGATTGTTTGATTTTTTGTCGTTGAGTTGTGTGAGTTCTTTATATATTATGGAGATTAACCCTTTGTCAGATATATGACTTGCAAATATTTTTCCCAATTGGTGGGTTGTTTTTTTTGTTTCAATCCTGTTTTCTCTTGCCTTGAAGAAGCTCTTTAGTCTGATGAAGTCCCATTTATTTATTCTTTCTATTGTTTCCCTTGTCTGAGAAGACATGGTGTCTGAAAAGATCCTTTTGATACTGATGTCAAAGAGTGTACTACGTATATTCTCTTCTAGAAGACTTATTGTTTCAGGCCTAATCTTTAGGTCTTTGATCCATTTTGAGTTTATTTTAGTGAATGGTGAAAAAGAATGGTCGATTTTTCATTCTTTTACATGTGGCTGTCCAGTTTTCCCAGCACCATTTGTTGAAGAGACTTTCTTTTCTCCATTGTAGGCCTTCAGCTCCTTTGTCGAAGATAAGCTGTCCATAGATGTGTGGTTTTATTTCTGGGCTTTCAATTCTGTTCCATTGATCTGTGCCCCTGTTTTTGTACCAGTACCATGCTGTTTTGATCACTGTAGCTTTGTGGTATGTTTTGAAGTCAGGGATTGTGATGCCTCCAGCTTTGTTCTTCTTTTTCAGGATTGCTTTAGCAATTTGGGGTCTTTTGTTGCCCCATGTGAATTTTAGGATTCTTTGTTCTATTTCTGTAAAGAATGTTGTTGGGATTCTGATTGGGATAGCGTCGAATCTGTAGATTGCTTTAGGTAGAATGGACATTTTAACTATGTTTATTCTTCCAATCCATGTGCATGGAATATCTTTTCATCTCTTTATGTCGTTATCCATTTCTTTCTGGAAAGTCTTGTAGTTTTCATTGTATAGGTTTTTCACTTCCTTGGTTAAATTTATCCCAAGGTATTTTATTCTTTTTGTTGCAATTGTGAATGGCATTGTGTTCTTGAGTTCTTTTTCTGTTAGTTGGTTGTTAGAGTATAGAAATGCTACTGATTTATATATGTTGATTTTATACCCTGCAACTTTGCTGTAGCTGTTTATTATTTCTAATAGTTTTCCAGTGGATTCTTTGGGGGTTTCTATATATAAGATTATGTTGTCTGCAAACAGCGAGAGTTTCACTTCTTCAGTGCCTATTTGGATTCCTTTCATTTCTTTTTCCTGCCTAATTGCTCTGGCCAAAACCTCCAGTACTATTTCGAATAAGAGTGGACACCCTTGTGTTGTTCTTCTTCTCCGAGGGATGGCTTTCAGTTTTTGCCCATTGAGTATGATGTTGGCTGTGGCTTTGTCATATATGGGCTGTATTATGTTGAGGTACTTTCCTTCTATACCCATTTTATTAAGAGTTTTTATTGTAAATCAGTGTTGGATCTTGTTGAATGCTTTCTCTGCTTCTATTGAGATGGTCATGTGGTTTTTGTTTCTCATTTTGTTAATGTGGTGTATCATGTTGATTGACTTGCAGATGTTGAACCATCCCTGTGTCCCTGGTATAAATCCCACTTGATCATGGTGTATGATGTTTTTAATGTATTACTGTATTCAGTTTGCCAGAATTTTGTTGAGGATTTTTGCATCTATGTTCATCAGTGACACTGGCCTGTAGTTTTCCTTCTTTGTGTTGTCCTTGTCTGGTTTTGGGATCAGGGTGATGTTGGCCTCATAGAATGTATTAGGATGTGCTCCATCTTCCTCAATTTTCTGGAATAGTTTGAGAAGGATAGGTATTAAATCTTCTTTGAATGTTTGGTAGAATTCTCCAGAGAAGTCATCTGGTCCTGGACTTTTATTTTGGGGGAGGTTTTTGATTACTGTTTCAATCTCTTTACTTGTGATTGGTCTATTCAGATTCTCTATTGCTTCCTGACTCAGTTTTAGGAGGTTATCAGAGTCTAAGAATGTATCCATTTCTTCCAGGTTGTCCAGTTTGTTGGCATATAGTTTTTCATAGTATTCTCTTATAATCTTTTGTATTTCTGTGGTATCTATTGTGATTTCTCCTCTTTCATTTCTAATTTTATTTATTTGAGTCTTCTCTCTTTTTTCTTCGTGAGCCTGGCTAAGAGTTTGTCAATTTTGTTTATTTTCTCAAAGAACCAATTCTTTGTTTCATTGATCCTTTCTACTGTCTTTTTTGTTTCAATTTCATTTATTTCTGCTATAATTTTTATTATTTCCCTCCTTCTACTGACTTTGGGCTTTGTTCTTCTTTTTCTAATTCTGTTAGGTGTAGTTTGAGATTGCTTATCTGAGATTTTTCTTGTTTATTGAGGTGAGTCTATATTGCAACGAATTTCCCTCTTAGTAGTGGTTTTGCTGCATCCCAAATGAGTTAGTATGGTGTGTTTTCATTTTCATTTGTCTCCAGATAATATTTGATTTCTCCTTCAATGATCTATTGGTTGTTCAGTAGCTTGTTGTTTAATCTCCACATTTTTGCCCCTTTCCCAGCTTTATTCTTGTAGTTGATTTCTAGTTTCATAGCATTATGTTTGGAAAAAGTGCTTGATATTATTTCAGTCCTCTTGAATTTGTTGAGGCTTGCTTTGTTTTGCAACATATGTTCTATCCTTGAAAATGTTCCATGTGCACTTGAGAAGAATGTGTAACCTGCTGTTTTGGAATGGAGTGTTCCATATATATATATTATGTCCGTCTGGTCTAGTTTTTCACTTAATTCTGCTATTTCCTTGTTGACTTTCTGTCTGGATGATCTATCCATTGGTGTTAGTGGGGTGTTGAGGTCCCCTACTATTATTGTATTGTCATTGATAGCTCCTTTTAGTTTTGTTAATAGTTGCTTTATGTACTTTGGTGCTCCTGTGTTGAGTGTGTATATATTTATAAGTGTTATGTCTTCTTGGTGGAGCTTCCCTTTTATCATTATAAACTGCCCCTCTTTGTGTCTCTACCTGTTTTGCTTTGAAGTCTACTTTGTCTGATATAAGTATGGCGACACCTGCTTTCTTATGTTCACTATTAGCTTGGAGTGTCGTCTTCCGTCTCTTCATTCTGAGTCTGTGTTTGTCTTTGGGGCTGAGGTGTGTTTCTTGGAGGCAGCGTATTGTTGGATCTTGTTCTTTCATCCATCCAGCCACTCTGTGTCTTTTGATTGGCGAGTTCAATCCATTTACATTTAGAGTGATTATTGAAACATGGGGGCCTAATGCTGCCATTTTATCACTTGTTTTCCGGTTCTCCTGCATTTCCTTTGTTTCATGTCCCAAGATTTTTGGACTACCAATTCAGGTAGGTAGTTTTCTATATTGGCTTTCTTTTTATTTATAATTTGTGTCTCTATTCTTGTTATTCGTTTAGTGATTACCATGTGGTTTGTATAAAACATCTCATAGATGAGATAATCATTTTCTGATAGCCTCTTATTTCCTTAGATTAAGCCATTCCATCCCTCACCTCTTCCCCTTCTAGGTTGTTATTGTCATATCTTTTCCCCCCTTCCATCTTGTGTTGTGAGTTTGTGGTTAAAATGACAAGATTATATTTATTGTTGGTATTTCCCTTCCTTTTATCTTTAATGCTATACTTGGCATTTGCTAACCTGTTCTGATGGAGAGCTGCAATTTTCTGATTTTGTCCTTCTACTTATCTCCTTCGCTCTGGGTTTTGTAACCCCCCTCCCCTTTTTTTTTTTTTTTTTCCAGGTATGAGGGTCTTCCTGAGCATTTCTTGTTGGGTGGGGGTATGTCTTGTGGTCATAACTCCCTTAACTTTTTTTATCTGGGAAAGTTTTTATTTCTCTATCATATTTGAAGGATATTTTCGCTGGATAGAGTATTCTTGGCTGCAAGTTTTTGTCCTTCAGAGTTTTGAATATATCATTCCACTCTCTCCTAGCCTGTAAGGTATCTGCTGAGAAATCTGCTGGAAGCCTGATGGGGCTTCCTTTGTAGGTTATTTTCTTCTGCCTTGCTGCCAAGAGGTGCCCTTTTTAAGGGCAAGGAAGCCACCCACAAGATTCCATTTACAATCTGTTGGGTCAGTTTGCTCACCAGCCTCAGGCTTAGACCAAATGCTGAGGGTACTGCAATGACCAAGGTTGGTTTAAACTAATGAAGATTTAGCTCCTGGAGCTGCAGAAGGAAACAGAGTGAACAAAACCATGGTTCTTTTGGCAAAGAAAAGGGCAATGGACAGATACGGTAACTGGGAAGACAACCAGCAGTGTTAGTCACAGGCAAGTTACTTAATATCTCCAAGTCTTGTTTCCGTTGTCGCTAGAACGGGAACAGCTTTATCAAGGTGTTGAGTGTGGTAATGCACGTGAAGCACTTACCTTTATATCTGGCACAGAGTAAACATTATTAGGTAGGAGGTTTTATCTTTTATAAAATCACTAATGAAAGCACTGTTTTCGCTAAGGGATCATGTGATAAATTTCTCTTAGATTTTATTTTTCCTTTTTCTCCCAAAGCCCTCCAGTACATAGTTGTGGGTCCTTCTAGATGTGGCATGTGGGACACCGCCTCAGCATGGCATGATGAGTGGTGCCATGTCCGCGCCCAGGATTCGAACCGGCAAAACCCTGAGCTACCAAAGTGGAGCACGCAAACTTAACCACTAGGCCACGGGGCCAGCCCCCCTCTCTTAGATTTTAATAACAGGAAAAAGTTTTCTCCTTGTCCCCTTGAGGGACAGAAAGAACTATATCATTGCCAGGAAGCTCAGAGCTGGACTTTACTTTCAAGAGTAATCTGCCTTTTCCTCAGCTCATTCTTAATTTTGAACTGTTCTGTTTTCTTTAAAATGTCTCAAGTATATTTTTAGAAATGGATAAATTATCAATAAATAAAAACAATTAAGATGGTAAATTTTACATTGTATATTGCCACAAATTTTTTTTAAAAGCCAAATGAATTAATTTGTATATATGTATCTCAGACTCAAAAACCTATTGGATTTAAGTCTAAAGTGGCATTAAGTACATTCACACTGTTGTACAACCATCACCACCATCCATCTCCAGAAATCTTTCCAGTGAAACTGAAACTGTGTACCCGTTAAACAAAAACTCCCTATTCCTTCCTCCTCCCAAATCCTTGCAACCACCATTCTGTCTCTAGGAATTTGAGTATTCTAGGTACCTCACAGAAGGAATCATACAATATTAGTCCTTTTGTGACTGCTTTATTTCATGTAGCATAATATCCTCAAAGTTCATCCATGCTGTAGTGTGTCAGAATTTCCTTCCTTTTAAAAAGGGCTGAAAAATATTCCACTGTATTTATATACATTTTGTTTATCCATGTATCCGTTGATGGATATTTACATTGCTTCCACCTTTTGGTTATTGTGAATAATGTTATTGTGAACATGACACTTGAACAGGGTCTTTGAGACCCAGCTTTCAATCTTTTGGGTATACACCTAGGAGAGTAATTGTTGGACCATATGGTAATTCTACTTTTAACTTTGGGAGGGAACTGTCATACTATTTTGCATAGTGGCTGCACCATTGCACATTTCTTCTAACAGTGCATAAGGGCTCCAATTCCTCAAGAGCCTTACCAATTCTTATTTTCTGTTTATTTGATAATAGCCATCCTAATAGGTGTGAGATGCTATCTCATTGTGGTTTTGATTTGCATTTTCCTAATGACTAGTGATGTTGAGCATCTTTTCATGTGGTTATTCACCATTTGTTTATCTTCTTTGGAAAAATAACTATTCAAGTCCTTTGCCCATTTTTTTTTTTTCAAAGATTTTATTTTTTCCTTTTTCTCCCCAAAGCCCCCCAGTACATAGTTGTGTATTCTTCGTTGTGGGTTCTTCTAGTTGTGGCATGTGGGATGCTGCCTCAGCGTGGTCTGATGAGCAGTGCCATGTCCGCGCCCAGGATTCGAACTAACGAAACACTGGGCCGCCTGCAGCGGAGCGCGTGAAATTAACCACTCGGCCACGGGGCCAGCCCCTCCTTTGCCCATTTTTTAATTTGGTTTTTTGGGTTTTTTTTTGCTTGCGTTGTAAGGAGTCTTTTATATATTCTGGATGTTAACCCCTTATCACATAGATGATTTGCAAATATTTTCTTCCATGAGTTACCTTTTCACTCTGTTGACTGTCTTTTATCTGGCTTTTAAATTAGGAAATACTAAAAATCTGCTTAATAAGTAAAATGAGTATCATAAAAATAAGCTTCAATACCATATCAGGAGCAGTGAAAAGCAGGGATAGTGCAGGAAGATAGGGAGGAAATGAAGCTGAAAAGAATGTGAACACAAAAGAGTTATGGAGACAGAGAAAGGCAAACACAAAAGCATATGGTTCTTAATATTTGTGTCATAAATACTTTTATCCCATTTTTCAGTTGTTTTAGTTTTGACATCTCTTGCTTTTAGTAATTTTCGTCCATTCATTCATAAAGCACATCCTGAGTGTCTACAACTATGGCTTTGCCTGCATTCAAGGTTTTTATCTTGTTAAGAGGCTAAGGTAAGATAGACATTAAAAATTAAGGAGGACTAAAGTAAGTGCCATAACAGAAGTATTGTGAAGAAGGAGCCTACGAGGGAGTGTGTCTTTTCACTGTGTGCCTTCCAGCATAAGCAGCTCTGCTAGCTCTGAACGAGGCCCTTGTCTCTGTTGGTAGCCTTCCTGGTATTTCTGACCACTTCTCCTGGACAGGGCATTCTTCTAGGAGTTGAAATTTCTTAAGTGGAAAAGCCATGGCTATTCCAATTTAGGTTGAAACTCAAAAATGACAAAATATTTTAAAACAATCAGTAATAAAATTCAAACTCTTGCCTATCAGGTAACTTTGTAATTCAAGGCCAATTTAATTTAGTACAGGTCCCTATCTTTATCCTCTCTCCCTCTCTCAACCAATGATTTTACAGATGCTTAGTGTTTCTTAGCCATTTCCTCTTTTTTTATTTTGGTGTACCTGTTGAAATGAACTTTAGTACCAAGCTTTTCTAACTACTAGGCAGTGTGGTCTGTGGTGGGTGGAGGAAATTACAAGTGTGGCCAACTTCTGTTGGAGGCTGACTCTTGTCACTGTTAGGTGATTTCTATGAAGTAATTAGATTGAGCAAGATTCCATTTTTAGATATTTTTTTCCTAGGGCATCATAGTCTGTAGCACTTCTGGCTAGCAGCACCAGAAAGGTAGGCTGTTTTGAAATACTCTCCTAAGTGAGGTAATTTTGCATAAGTTAACATATTTTAATTTATTTTGAAGTAACTTTCATTTATTGTAAGCAAAAGAATAGGCCCTCTATTAAGTGTATAGCTTCGACTTTTTTTTTTTCCTTTTTCTTCCCAAAGCCCCCGGGTAGATAGTTGTATGTTTTTAGTTGTAGGTCCTTCTGGTTGTGGCATGTGGGACGCCACCTCAGCGTGGCCTGATGAGTGGTGCCAGTGAGCACCCAGGGTCCAAACCTGTGAAACGCTGGGCCACCAAAGCAGAGCCCGCAAACTTAAGCACTCAGCCACAGGGCTGGCCCCTAGCTTTGACTTTTATATAGACTACATCTTATTTACCACCAAAAGTCTAATTGCCATCCATCACCATACAAATGACCCCTTTTATCCATTTTGCTTTCCGTCTACCTGCCTTCCCTTTGGTAACCACCAATCTATTCTCTGTATCCATGAGTGTGTTTGTTTATCTTCCACATATGAATGAAACCATACGGCATTTGTCTTTCTCCACCTGACCTATTTCACTTAGCATAATACCTTTGAGGTCCATCCATATTGTCACAAATGGCAAGACTTCATCTTTTCATTTTGTGGCTGAGTAATATTTCATTTTGTATATATACCCTATCTTTATCCATTCATCCATCGATAGGCACTTAGGTTGTTTCCCTGTCTTGGCTATTGTGAATATGATGTAGTCTATACAGAAGTTGAAATATAATGATGTACACATAAGTTAATATTTATTTTTTATTTTTATGTTTTTTTGGTGAGGAAGATTGTCCCTGAGCTAACATCTGTGCCAACCTTCGCTCTGCTTTGTATATGGGATGCCACCACAGCATGGCTTGTTGAACAGTGTGTAGGTCCATGCCCAGGATCTGAACCCACAAACCCTGGGCCGCCAAAGCAGAATGGCCGAACCCAACCACTATACCACCAGGCCAGCCCCAAGTTAACATATTTTAAATTGTAGATTTAAAGACGTTTCACATCCTAAACTAAATGACAGAACCTAAAACGAATGTTTTCCATCAAACATTTTTCAGTGAGACAGTTATTGTTGTAATGCAATTGCATTATAAAACTTAAATTTCTTTATATGTGTAGTGTCCACTAGGCCCAAATTACACAGCTGTCAAGAACCTTCCAAAGCATTTAGGAACTTTCTGCTTCAAGATAAATTTTTCTATTCAGTAAGCACCCCATTCACTGCTTTTACTCCTGTATTTAACAAGAAAAAAAAGTTTAAAAAACAGTGATTTCCTTTCTAGTGCTAAGCAGGTGGCACAAAATACCTTCTTTTTAAAAGTACAATATAGTATTGTAATCAATATTGCTTCTGTAGTAAGAATTCTGCCAAGGAATAGCCATAATAACTAAAAGAAAAGTTACCACTTTTTGAAATTACTAAATCAAGTATCAAAAAGAATTCATCACTGCTAAATGATCCAGTATTACAAATACTTTTTACTTGCTACTGATATTGACTGCTTTATGGAAAGACTAAAATTAGCTCAAATAAATCCATGAAAACTGAGCTACATACAAATGGCCATATATGATTATAACAATGAGATATTTGGCTGCCACACACCCATAATCAGGCTTAACACATAGATCTGTAGCCAAAGTGACTTCGAGGCCTTTGGAATTGTCTTAAGTACCAGCTGTGGCCTGAACCTGACATGGGAGCTTCTCCCTAGGCTGATACCAGAGATCCAAGTTGATATTTCTAGGGACAAGTAGGGCCCTCTGGCACACAGGACCGTATTCATCTTCTAGTCTATCCAGAAAGGTTGAGGTGACTGAGGAGCCCAGCTGGTCATCCTACCCTAACCCTTGTAACCAAATTTCATTGACGAGGGAGAGCAAGAGGACTGCCAGCACCTTTCTGATTTTTTCTGTCAATTCTGACTCAAAACCAGGGAAACACTAGTCAACAGTTACTAAGGATTTGTCTTCAATGTTAAGAAATTGTGGCCATGACAGTTTCGTAAGAAAAATTTTGTATGATATAAAGTAACAACCTTTATTCTCTCTTAACAAGGGTACCAAAAAGTTTTCCACATTATAGATGATAGGAAAGTATGATTTCCAATCTATTGATTTTATAGAGTTTTCATTAATGTCCAAAGACACTTATTGATGAGGATTTCCTGCAGAAATCTTAGAAGTCAACTTTCATCCTACATACTACTTTCTAATATTGGAAATCCGTATTAGAAAGTCTGCACTGATGAATAATTCTGGATGATTTTGTATAGTCTCAGATTTTTAGCCCTAAGAATTTGAGGGCTGTGAAACTGCCTCCTAACCTAGCAGAACCAAGCAGAAGACACCTAACTTTCAAAACGAGTTGAAAGATACAACTTTTAATTTGGTACATTTAGTGGACAAAGTCCTTATGAACAGGCAAATCTGCAAGCTGAGATTTTTTTTTTCAGGTTTAGTTTTACGGCCACTATATCTCTCTTTGATGAACACTTTACAAAGTCATATAAATAGGCTCGCTGTATTAGAGCACCTGAGAAAGAGTATGAAGTAAGAGTTTATAACTATTTTTTCAGATACACAAAACACAATTATAATCTCTGTCCTCTTCATAAATTCATGACAAACCCACAGTAACCTAATAAGGTTATTTTAATGGGTGCTAAATATAAATACTTATCTCCTATCTATACTCTTGTATTGACTAAAAGTCTTCTATGAATAGAAAGCTATTACTGTCTCTCTTCAAGTTTGTCTGTATCACATAAGCACTGATCAGTTCTGGACAATTCATTCACAGCTGCCTGTTTTTGCTGAGTGGTCTTCACAAATCTGAGCAGATTGATGAGAGCAGCAGGTGTCACTCCTGGAATACGACTTGCAGCCCCAATCTAAGAATTGAAACCACAAGAGAAACATGAGTGAGCTATGTCAAATCAAATCAAATCTATTTTCCTCCTATTAACAATCTATATATTATAGTTTATAAAATATTTTCAAAACTATCATCACAATGTATCTTCAAAATAACTATAAAGTAGATAAAGGAAATGTGATTATTACTAATATTTTGCAAACTGGGGAAACTGAGGCTCAGAGATGTAAATGACTTGTCCAAGATCACATAACTAACAGATGAACTCTGATGACCAGCGCTGTCCAATTGAACTCTCTGTGATGATGGAATTTTCTATAACATTTGCACTATAATAATGCACTTGTCCAATACAGTAGCCACTAGCCATATGTGGCTGCTATGACTGAAGAGCTGAACTTTTATTTTATTTAATTTTAATTAACGTAAATGGTAACATTTGGCTAGTGGCCATCATGTCAGGCAATGTAGCCTATGACTATACATAAAAACATAACCCAAAATTAATAGGATATATAGAGAGAATTATAAAATTTAAGGCCTGTTTGCCTGGTTTCCATGATGACTATTGCTAAGAACACCATGTTATATTGATGAAATCACTCTTCCTTTTAATAAAAATCATTTTTTTCAAAAATTTTTTACAAAACATATTTTTGTTAAATGCCCCTTTATTTTATGAACCACTACTAAACAAACAAAACACTGCCCACTAAACTATAATACACCATCAATTTTTAAGATACAACTTAGTTTGAGATGTTAAAATGTGCATCTCAGAATCAATAAATATAGCTTATCAGTCTTTAAATATTTGTTATTATAGTCCAATACTATATAACGAACGTTTTTACAGATGTTTACAGATGTGCCGTGTGTGCATGTGCACACACAAATCTGAGGCTGAAGCATGGAGTGGGGACCTCTTTGGCTCCCCTCTTTCCCTTAGTAGCTCCCAAGGCAACACAATGGAACCCCTAGGGAGAGATCCAAGAAGAGATTTGAAAACCACTGATATGCATCATATTTTAACCTAAAGTGGTTTAAGTCATGCATATACACTAGTCTGCACTGATGGTTCAGCACATGGTTGAGACGAGAAGATAATTATAATCAACCCAATTCTTGACTTCTAGTTATTTATTTAGACTAAGCTTTTTCATCTCTTGAAAACATGCCAACATCTGTGGGATACAAAGAGATATATGAAAATAAGAGGTTAAGTTTTTTATGATGAAATAAAACGTTAGTTATGTGGCCACTGTAATCCAGCTTTAAAGAATTAAACCACTGTCTCTTTATTTATAACCTGTTCCTATCCACTATCTGTTTTCTTACCGTCAGTGGGCGACTGAACTGTAGCTTTTCTCGAACTTCATAGGACAGAGACACATCCCTGAGAGTCAAATAATCTAGGTCTTCTGGCAGTTGGAGAGCTTCATCTCGCTGAACTTCCTTTATTTCTTGTTGCTGATGGAATAATACTGATTCATAAGTGGCTGGTGAACAAAATTAATTACATTATGATACTCAGATTATTTTAACAACTTATATTTTTATAGTTTTTTCCAATTTATAAAGAGCTTTTGCATATTTATATCATTTCCACTTATCCCAACACCATGAGACAGGTGGGGCAGGTGTTCCCTTCCACAGATGAGGAAATTGAGGCTAACATTGAAGAGAGGTGGTATCTTGCATATTAACTGCAACATTCTGTCTGGTAGTTTATTGCATGTCTTTTTCATTTCAAAAATCTGGAAAATTAAAGGTAAAAAAAGAAACTGCTTTCCCTCAGTGCAAATTTTGGTGGAGCATTTCCCTCAATAGGCTGTCAGTTTGAATGTTAAGTCCTAAAGACAGGATGTTTCTTCTAGAAAAGTTTTCTGAATTGTGTCTATATAAAGCTATAATTTAAAAAAGCAGAGCTTCTCAGATGATAATTTAAATAATTCAACTAAAGTTTCACTCAGAAGGTAAGTTAGACAGATAATTCTGCAATTATTGTGTAATTAAAGCATTATGTTCTTAGAAAAATAAATTCAGAACCCATTTTGAAACCTAAATTGAGGTGGGCATTCTGTCCCGTTCAAGAAAACAAGCCTTCCCTCAAGTTTTGGTTGCATCTGCTTCCATCACTTGACTGGCAGCCAGAAGAACCTCAGCTCTGAGCCTGGCTCTCCCAGCAAATTACCCTCTGACCACGAGCACATCATTTCCTTCTGAGCCTCGGCTTCTTTATCTAGATGTTTACGAGCTGATCCGGATGACTTCTGATAGTCTTTATGGCAACAAAGGATAATTAGGAGTGCACGGGCCCTGCAGTTAGACCAGGCAGGTTTAAGTTTCAGCTCTGCCACTAACCAATTGTGTGATCTTGGGCAAGTGACCACTTATCTGTAAAATTAAGACAATAATGCCACACAGGACAGTTCTAAGTCTCAAACGAAATAATGCATGTAAAGGGCTTAATACAACACTGTAATATAACAAATTAGGACAATAAATTGTAATACTATTTTATGACTCATGCATAGACTCTTCAGGGGATCATGGAATATAAATGAGGAGATAATGTATATGTTAAAGGTATATTACTTAATCTTTCACATATGTATATAGCAAAACATGAGAGAGAATACAAAGAAGAATCTGAAATTGATTTCTGTCCTCGAGAAACATGTCGAGAAGTGGATGTGTAATGCAGAGGAGGAAAGGAAGAGTGATTTGAAAACTACTGATATGTGTTGTATTTTAACCTAGTGGGATTTCTTTTAAGCCATGAATATAAATTAGAGTCTTTATATGTGCCAGAGTCTTTAAAGAACAAGGCAAAAAAGTAGCTATTCCATGGCTGAAGT
Organism: Equus quagga; assembly: GCF_021613505.1. Lineage (NCBI taxonomy): Eukaryota > Metazoa > Chordata > Mammalia > Perissodactyla > Equidae > Equus > Equus quagga. The sequence continues at coordinate 55,358,750 of NC_060277.1, forward strand.
CAAGGATTCCTACAAACAAGTTAAAGACGATAATTCTTTTTTTCCCCATTTATTTTATTGAGGTCATAATGGTTTATAACATTGTGTAATTTCAGTTGTACATAATTATTTATCAGTTTCTTTATAGACTGCATTGTGCTCCTCACTAATAGTCCGTCACAATATATGTGCCCCTTCACCCCTTTTGCCCACCCCCCAACCCCCTTCCACCCTGGAAACCACTAATCTTTTTATCTGTGTGTTTATCTTCCACAAATGAGTGAAATCATATGGTGTTTGTCTATCTCTGTCTGCCTTATTTTGCTTAACATCATACCCTTGAGTCCATCCATGTTGTTGCAAACGGGATGATTTTGTCTTTTTTTAAAGGCTGAGTCATATTCTATTGTGTGTATATATCACATCTTCTTTATCCATTCATCAGTCGATGGGCACTTGGGTTGCTTCCATGTCTTGGCTATTGTGAATAATGCTGCAGTGAACATAGGGGTGAGTATGTCACTCTCAATTGTTAATTTCAATTTCTTTGGATAAATACCCAGTAGTGGGATAGATGAGTCGTATTGTATTTCTATTTCTAATTTTTTGAGAAATCTCCATACTGTTTTCCATAGTGGCTGCACCAGTCTGCACTCCCACCAGCAGTGTATGAGGGTTCCCATTTCTCCACATCCTCTCCAACATTTGTTATTTTTAGTCTTGGTGATTATAGCCATTCTGATGAATGAGGTGATATCTCATTGTAGTTTTGATTTGCATTTCCCTAATAATTAGTGATGCTGAACATCTTTTTATGTGCCTGTTGGTCATCTGTGCATCTTCTTTGGAAAAATGTCTGTTTATATCCTCTGCCCATTTTTTTTTTTTAAAAGATTTTATTTTTTTCCTTTTTCTCCCCAAAGCCCCCCGGTACATAGTTGTATATTCTTCGTTGTGGGTCCTTCTAGTTGTGGCATGTGGGACGCTGCCTCAGCGTGGTCTGATGAGCAGTGCCATGTCCGCGCCCAGGATTCGAACCAACGAAACACTGGGCCGCCTGCAGCGGAGCGCGCGAACTTAACCACTGGGCCACGGGGCCAGCCCCTCCTCTGCCCATTTTTTGATCAGGTTGTTTTCCTGTTGTTGAGTTCTAAGAGTTCTTTCTATATTTTGGTTAACCCCTTGTCAGAAATATGATTTGGAAATATTTTCTCCCAGTTGGTGGGTTGTCTTTTTGTTTTTTTCATGGTTTCCTTTGCATTGCAGAAGCTCTGAAGTCTGATGTAGTCCCAATTTTTTGTTTTTCTTTTGTTTCCCATGCCTGAGAAGACATGGTATTCGAAAACATGCTGCTATCACTGATGTCAAAGAGTGCACTGCATATGTTTTCTTCTAGGAGTTTTATGGTTTCAGGTCTTACTTTCAAGTCTTGCATCCACTTTGAGTTAACTTTTGTGCATGGTGTAAGAGAATGATCTACTTTCATTCCTTTGTATGTGGCTGTCCAGTTTTCCCAACACCATTTATTGAAAAGACTTTCCTTTCTCCATTGTATGTTCTTGGCTCCTCTGTCAAAGACTAGCTGTCCATCAACGTGTAGGTTTATTTCTGGGCTTTCAATTCCATTCCACTGATCTGTGTGTCTGTTTTTGTGCTAGTACCATGCTGTTTTGATTACTGTAGCTTTGTAGTATATTTTGAACTCAGGGATTGTGATGCCTCCAGCCCTGTTCTTTTTTCTCAGGATTGCTTTGGCTATTCGGGGTCTTTTGTTGTTCCATATAAATTTTAGGATTCTTTGTTCCATTTCTGTGAAGAATGTCACTGGAATTCTGATTGGAAGGGCACTGAATCTGTAGATTGCTTTAGATCATATGGACATTTTAATTATGTTTATTCTTCCAATCTATGTGCATGGAGTATCTTTCCATTTCTTTATTTCATCTTTGATTTCTTTCAATAATGTCTTGTAGCTTTCATTGTATAGGTCTTTTACCTCTTTGGTTAAATTTATTCCTAGATATTTTATTCTTTTGTTGTGATTGTAAATGGGATTGTATTCTTCTCTTTCTGCCAGTTTGTCATTACTGTATATAAATGCAACTGATTTTTGTAAGTTGATTTTGTACCCTGTAACTTTGCTGTAGTTGTTGATTATTTCTAATAGTTTTCTGGTGGATTCTTTAGGGTTTTCTATATATAGGATCATGTTGTCTGCAAAGTGAGAGTTTCAATTCTTCCTTTCCAGTTTGGATTCCTTTTATTTCTTTTTCTTGCCTAATTGCTCTGGCCCAAACCTCCAGTACTATGTTGAATAGTAGTGGTGAGAGAGGGCATCCTTGTGTTGTTCCTGTTCTCAGAGGGATGGTTTTCAGGGTTTCCCGGTTGAGTATGATGTTGGCTATGGGTTTGTCATATATGGCCTTTATTATGTTGAGGTGCTTTCCTTCTATACCCATTCTATTGAGAGTTTTTACCATACATGGATGTTGGAACTTCTCAAATGCTCTCTCTGCCATCTATTGAGATGATCTGTGATTTTTGTTCCTCCTTTTGTTAATGTGACATAGCACGTTGATTGATTTGCAGATGTTGAACCATCCCTGTGTCCCTGATATAAATCCCACTTGATATGGTGTATGATCCTTTTAATGTATTACTGGATTCAGTTTGCCAATATTTTGTTGAGAACTTTTGCATCTATGTTCATCAGTGTATTGGCCTGTGATTTTCCTTCTCTGTGTTGTCCTTGTCTGGTTTTGGTAACAGGGTGATGTTGGCCTCATAGAATGAGTTAGGATCATTCCATCTTCTTCAATTCATTGGAATAGTTTGAGAAGGGTAGGTCTTAAATCTTCTTTGAATGTTTGGTAGAATTCTCCAGAGAAGCTGTCTGGTCCTGGACTTTTATTTTTTGGGAGATTTTTCATTACTGTTTTGATGTCTTGTGATTCGTCTATTCAGATTCTATATTTCCTCTTGGTTCAGTTTTGGGAGATTGTATGAGTCTAAGAATTTATCCATTTCTTCTAGGTTATCCAATTTGTGGGCATGTAGTTTTTCATAGCATTTTGATATAGTCCTTTGTATTTCTGCGGTATCTGTTGTAACTTCTCTTTCATTTCTAATTTTATATATTTGAGACTTCTCTCTTTTTTTCTCAGTGAGTCTTGTTAAGGGTTTTTCAGTTTTGTTTATCTTCTCAAAGAACCAGCTCTTAGTTTCATTGATCCTTTCTACTGTTTTTTTTGGTCTCTATTTCATTTATTTCTGCTGTAATTTTTATTATTTCTCTCCTTCTTCTGGCTTTGGGCTTTGTTTGTTCTTATTTTTCTAGTTCTGTTAGTGTAGTTTAAATTTTACTTATTTGAGATTATTCTTGTTTGTTGAGATGGGCCTGTTCCACTATGAAGTGCCCTCTTAGAACTGCTTCTGCTATATCCCATGAGAGTTGGTATGATGTATTCTCATTTTCATTTGTCTCCAGGTATTTTTTGATTTCTCCTTTGATTTCTTAATTGATCCAATGGCTGTTCAGTAGCATGTTGTTTAGTCTCCATATATTTGTGACTTTCCCAGGCTTTTTCCTGTAGTTGATTTCTAGTTTCATAGCATTGTGGTCAGAAAAGATGCTAGATATGATTTCAATCTTCTTAAGTTTATTGAGACGTCCCTTCTTCCCCAACATATGGTCTATCTTTGAGAATGATCCATGTGCACTTGAGAAGAATGTGTATTCTGCTGTTTTTCGATGGAATGTTCTATATATATATCTATTAAGTCCATCTGCTCAGGTGGTTCATTTAAGTCCACTATTTCCCTGCTGACTTTCTGTCTGTCTGATCTATCCATTGATGTAAGTGGGGTGCTGAGGTTCCCTTCTATTATTGTGTTGCTGTTAATTTCTCCCTTTAGGTCTGTTAATAGTTGCTTTATATACTTGGGTGCTCCTGTGTTAGGTGCATATATATTTATAAGTGTTATATCCTCTTGGTGGAATGTCCCTTTCATCATTATATACTGCCCTTCCTGGTCTCTCCCTGCCTTTTTTATCTTGAAGCCTGCTTTGTGTGATAGAAGTATAGCTATACCTGGTTTCTTCTGTTTGCCATTTGCTTGGAGTACCGTCTTTCTTCCCTTCACTGTGAGCCTGTGTTTGTCTTTAGAGCTGAGATGTGTTTCCTGGAGGCAGCATATTGTTGGTCTTGTTTTTTAATCCATCCAGCCATTCTGTGTGTTTTGATTGGAGAATTCAATACATTTACAGTTAGAGTGATTACTGATATATGAAGGCTTAATAATGCCATTTTATTGTTCGTTTTCTGGTTGTTTTGTATTTCGCTTGTTTCTCTTCCTTTGTATTTCTGACTGCTATTTCAATTTGGTGGTTTTCTGTGATGGTTTTCTCAGTATTTATGATTCATGTCTCTGGTCTGATTTTTTGTTTAGTGGTTACCATGACATTTGTATAAAAGATCTCAAAAATAAGAGCTCATTTTCTGATAGCCTCTTATCTCCATTAGCCTAAACAGGTTCCATCCCTATCCTCTTCCCCTTCTAAGTTATTTTTGTCAAAAATTATTGTTTTGTGTTGTGATTAAAATGTTTATAGTTATTTTCGATGTTTTCCTTCCCTTTTATGTAATTGTTTGCTAAACTGTTCTGATAGAGAGCTGCAATTTTTTTATTTTGTCTGTCTGTTTATCTCCTTGCTCAAGGCTTTGTAAATCTTTGCCCTTTAGTTTCAGGTATGAGGGCATTCTTGATCATTTCTTGTAGGGAGGTCTAGTGGTGAGGAACTCCCTCAACTTTTGTTTATCTGGGAAAGCTTTTATTTCTCCATCATATCTGAAAGATAGTTTTCCTGGATAGAGTATTCTTGCCCACAAGTTTTTGTCTTTCACAATTTTGAATATCATTCCATTCTCTCCTAGCCTGTAAGGTTTCTGCTGAGAAATCCACTTGAGAGCCTGATAGGGGTTCCTTTGTAGGTTATTTTCTTCTGCCTTGCTATCCTTAGTATTTTTTCTTTGTCATGGACTTTTGTCAGTTTTACTAATATACGCCTTGGAGAAGGTCTTTTTGCTGTGATGTAATGAGGAGTTCTATTGAACAAGCTCTCTGCTTCTTTCTCCCACTGGAATATGTATAATCTTTATGTTGCATTTCCTAACTGAGTCGGATATTTCTCAAAGAGTTTCTTCATTTTTTTTAGTTGTAGTTCTCTCTCCTTCTCCACCTGAAGCATTTCTATGTTTCTGTTCTCTAAATTACTAATTCTGTCCTCCATATCAGCAGCTGTTTTTTAAGGTTTCTAGATTTTTAAAAATCTTATTCATTGTGTTCTTCATCCCCTGAATTTCTGTTGGGTGTTTTTTAGATTTTCAGTCTCTTTGGTGAAGAATTCCTCTGCTCATTAGTTATATTCCTGAGTTCATTGAACTGTCTGTCTGAGTTTTCTTCAAACTTGTTGAGTTTCTTTATGAGAACTATTTTGAATTCTCTATCATTTAGATTGTAAATTTCTGTGACTTCAGGATTGGTTTCTGGAGACTTGTCATTTTCCTTCTGCTCTGGAGCATTAATGAATTTCTTCATTGTGTCTGATGAAGTGATCCTTTGCTGGCACACAGTGGTAGTTATCAGGCCACAGATTCCACCTGCCACCACTGGTGGGGAGGGGCAGGAGCTGTTTTCTGAACCTGCTGCATCTGCTGGAAGTTGTGCTGACAGTGCTTGTCTGTGTTTGCCTGCTGGCTGCAGCCACTTGGTGGGTCACACATGCACATGGAGGTGCTCTGGTGCAAATCTGCTGCCTTGGCTGGGGACTGGGTGAGTTGTTCACTAGGTGGGGAGGGGTGGGGTACCTTCTTTCACACGTTTGCTGGTCCACTCTGTGCTGATGGACTGTTTGCCTGGGCTGCTGCACTTCATGGGGACGCCCACATGGTGGCTGAGCCATACCACTCTGTGTGGAGTATTCCTACAGGCTGGTCTGCCACTCTGAAAGCAAAAGCATTCATGTGCAGGCCTGCCTGCTCCCCTGCCTCTTCTGCCATTTGTGCACCAGCTGCTGTGTGAGGACCTGTTACCTTCATTGCTGCTACTGAGGAGGAGATCTGCTCACCTCCTTCCACTGTTTCCTGGGGATGAAGTAGCCCCACCTTCAGATGTATGGCTGTGTGGATCTCTCAGATGTCCTACTGTGCTTTGTAGGGAATCTTCTGTTGGTAATGAATGTCTGTTTTATTGTAACTTAGCAGGGAGAGACTAAGGGAAGAGCTTACTCTGCCATGATGCTGACATCACTCTCTAAAGATAACTATTCTTTATTCTAACCTGAACCTAGTGATTTATCAGACAAAGCAAAATTGCAAACCAAGTTTAAAATACAGAATTTAATCACCTTTTCCCAGGGGCTAACAGCCTAAATGTTCAATCAGGTAAATTTTACTCAACAGAGAAATCAGAATGTTGAAATAAAAGGTCAACATTACTTCTTATACATTAGCATACTACTAGTGTCTGGTCATTTGAAAGAATGATTCTAGGATTTCGGTGAGTTCCTTTTGTTGGTAGACTTTTGTTAGCTTGCATTCTGGGATGGTAAGTAGTACTTGGGTCATCCTATATATACAGCCAAAGCAGAGAAATGTGACAGACCTCTCTGGAGTTCAAAGAAAATGCTGCTTCTAGAAGGAATGCAGCACTCTTACCATCTTCACCGGTCCTCAAGGAACTGAAGTCCTTTCCTGTTTGAACAGTACAACATCTTCCAACTTTTACTACCCTTTTCCCCATCTCATTCTGTTCCCTGCCTTTTTCTCCACATAGTTCCCTACCTCAGGAAAAAATCTTCTGTCAAAATGCAGAAGCTGATATTATTCTCAGTATTTTTTGTTTATGCTTGAGACTTTTCATAATGAAAAACTAAAAAAAGGCAGAGCAACTACAAAAGTCATCTGTGGATTTGATGGTCAATACACTGATCCAGAGTATGAGAGCACACCAAGTGTTATAATGTACAGGGACAGACTCTGGATTTCTTTGCCTGATACAGAGTATTTGTTAATGGTAGAGTATTCCACTATTTTGTCAAAGCCAAAGACAGTATTATTTTTCTCATTATTAGGACATTAGATGGGGAAAATGTAAAAAGGAAGCTCAAGGGAAAAAAATAAGTTTTTTTATCTAAAGGAGAACTCTCCAGTAGCACTTCCCAAACTTGAAATGTGCACACAAATCCCCTGGGGATCTTGTTAAAATGCAGATGCTTACTCAGTGGGTCCATGGTGGAGCCTGAGATTCTGCATTCCTAACAAGCTCCCACATGTTGCAATGCTGTTAGCCTGGGAACCCCATTTTGAGTAGCACAGAGCCTAAGACTATGCTGGTCCTATGGTAATAATGGCTCTTCTTGACATAGGGCTCTTATTGGATCTGCTGTCCATTCGTAATGTCCACATATAAGAGCATATAGGCATCTTAAGTAAAAAAGTATTTCCTACCTTCTATTTTCAGTCTTTCAGCTAGCTCTCTACATTCAGTGTACTTCTTCAAGGGCTCTGGAATAGCCTTGGCCAGCACCTCCATGTCAACTTCCTCATACTTCAGAACATCCAGAGCTCTGTAAATACACACAAGTTTCATTAACATTTGGGTCCATATAAGGCAAATTAAAACAAGATTCCTGGGAAACAATACTAAATCTCAGAATAAATAATATCAAAAGATACCCCTAGTTCTTTCCAAGTACAATGAGCAAATGCAGCAGCATCTGCAACACAGGGGGACCTCAATGAGCTTAGTGTGTGATTCTCCCCAACTCCCTTCCTTTATCGTGAGAAACTAGTGGTTGGTAAAGCTTTGATTGCTATAACCCATTTGTCCTCCCTTTCTTGTAAAGACAGAGTGTCCTCTGATAACAAGGGTTTAATCGAATTCTCTTAAGTATTTACATCTAAGCCATGTTAAGTCCATGTCCTGTGAAGGAGATCTCCTGCTTGTTTCAAGATTGCAAAATATTCTGCAGTTTCCCTCTCATTTTGTTTGGGTCTCACAAGGCCTCACTGATGTATATAGTTTTCCTACATTTACTGCCTTAATTCATTTTATTTTTATTTACTAACTTTGATCTTTCTTTTTTTTGGTGAGGAAGATTGGCTTGAACTAATATCTGTTGCCAATCTTCCCTTCTTTGCTCTAGGAAGGTTGTGCCTGAGCTAACATCTGTGCCAGGCTTCCTCTATTTTGTATGTGGGTCACTGCCACAGTGTGGCTTGATGAGCAGTGTGTAGGCTGGCACCTGGGATCTGAAGCCACAAACCTGGGCCACTGAAGTGGAGTGCACCAAACTCAACCACTATGCCACCAGGCTGGCCCCAATCTTTCCCTCTTACAACAGCTTGCTTTTTTGAAAAATTCTGTCCACCCAAAATCAATTAAACCAATTAATTATCAACTCAACAGAAAGTCAGATCTGCCCATCCAGGAGTGCTGAGTCTTCCCAGGCCTCCCAGCAACCTCTATAGCTCCTTCTATTATCACAGTCATGCATTATCACCCTTTGCAGATGCTTGACTCATCTTTTCTGGCTCTAGAAGTCCAGAAATTCCCTCCCTATAAGGAACCGGTCACTTTGTTGTGCTCCAAGAGACAAATTAGGTCAACTAATTACAGAGACTTCATCAGATAAGCTGCAATGAAACCATATAACCCTAAGCTCCAAAACAGAAATGGCTGTCCTTTCAGAAATTATAGAACATAATGGGGTAGACCTTCTAATGACTAACTAGTTACCCTAGAATCCAGGAGGATAGTGACCTCACAGACAGCCCTTGACCACCTAACTTTTAAAAAAATTTAAATAATTTATTTACAAGGCTTGGAGCTGTTCTTAGGTCCAAACTTCAAGACCTGCTTTGAATCAAGCCTAAGCCTCAGAGCCCAGAGCTCTGGCACAGAAAGGACAAGTCCGTACACTTCAGCAGAACACAAGAGACAATGTCTGAGCCATCTAACACATCAATGCATTTCCCTATAATCCTGAAAGGAAAATGCATGCACATGCACTCTGTATCTCTTTTGTTAAAATGCCTGCTCAAGGGGCCAGCCCTGTGGCTAAGTGGTTAAGTTCACGTGCTCTGCTTCAGTGGCCTGGGGTTCACCAGTTTGGATTCTGAGCGTGGACCTACATGCTGCTCATCAAGCCATGCTGTGGCAGCACCCCACATAGAGGAGCTAGAATGACCCACAACTAGGATATACAACTATGTACTGGGGCTTTGGGGAGAAAAGGAAGAAAAAAAGAGGAAGACTGGCAACAGATGTTAGCTTAGGGCCAATCTTCAAAAAAAAAAAACCTGCTCAAAGTCTTGTTCAACTTAGTGCTTAGTACAGAGCCTGGCATGTATGCAATAAATGCATTTTGGCCAATCTTCTACCTTTTTAGCTTTATATATCTAGGCATTGATAAAGTGAGTTCATGTTGGGAGGCTGAATGTTACACTGTAAATACTCTGCTGTAATCAAATATGGGGACTGGGACACTGTTCCCTCTTGAAGGGAAAGGTACCTGAATTAAAAAGGAAAGCATTTGGCCAAATTACTTAAAAAAAAATCACCTTCACAAAATGGCTAAAATGCTAATTAATGCATAAATATATGAAAAAGGAGACTCTCAGTTTTATATTTTTACCAAAGTAATTCCATTAAAACCTTGTTGAAAACTTCTACTGCTCTCACTATGATCTCAATACAATTAGTCATATTTAATGCAAATTGTAATTAAATAAATTTGAAATAGTACAACATTTGATCAAAACAAAGCATAATGTTATAAATTCTTTGTGCGAAGTTGGAAACACTGTGAACCCTCCTAAATTTAAAACAAACAAATAGCTGGAAAATTGAGTGACTATAAACCATGTATATACTACTGCTATCTCTCAAGGCCACTTAGGTGGTAAACAAGTATCTCCGCCATCCTTATTTGTGAATCAGGCTGTCATTCCTGTGAATGAGGTCCCCAAGTCTGGGTGATTACTATGCAGGTTCTTTAATACTTATTGTTACTATCATTAAAAATCTGCTTAATAGCCTCTAACAGTGGTGCCAGTGCTTTGGGAAATTTCCATGAAAGTAAAAACTTGGGAACAGAAGTTGTAAACAATAAAACACCATGATGGATGAAAGAAAACAAGGACATATTATGCTAGGCTGTTAATTAAGGAGAGTGCATTTGGCAAGATTAGATAATAAAAAGCAGCATTAAAATGGGTATACCTTTAATCTACAAAATCCTCACAAGGGAAACAGGTTAAAAAAAAGAAATATACACGGGAGATACAGCTGCAAGATCTGTGCTTCTAAGCTACAAGTGTAGGTTGATGCCGTCTGAGCAACTCCCCTCCCTCAACTGGCACACTTAAAAAAAAAAACCTTTTTTAATTGAAATAACATTGATTTTTAACATTGAATAAATTTCAGGTGTACATCAAAAATATGGAATGCTTCATGAATCTGCAAGTCTTCCTTGCACAGGAACCATGCCAATCTTCTCCGTATTGTTCCAATTTTAGTGTCTGTGCTGGCCAAGGTGAGCACAGCTTACTTTTTTTTAATGGGAAAAATCAGTGCTGAAATATGCAGATTTTGAACTACGCAAGGTCCTTAGGAACATATCTGTAAAGCAAAAAGCTCTCCATTAATGTCCCTTAGACTCAAAGTCCATATAACCAGAATGATAAAAACAAAAACCAAAAAACCCCTAAAATGTAGGAAGGTACTCCTGAAGTAAGTCCAAAGACTTTATAACACTCTGTTTAACCAAAGAGGTTTCCTTGCTGGAGCTCACAGACAAGATGAGACCATTCTAATTGCTCCAGGCTGATCAAAGAAATATTTCTTGGTTTGTACCCTCTAAATCTTGGGGAAGTCAGAACTCAATGGAGGCCACAGAGAAATTATATAAAAAATAAAAATAATAATTTAGAATCATATATATTTTTAATACTGTGTAAAGAGATAAGTTACATCTAAAGGATTCTGAAAACAAGCCAAAAGTAAGCTACATTCATTTAAAATGTATAAGTAGGGCATCTTTAGGTAATGTCTTTCTGAAATGATCTTATTTTCTGTAAAAAGTGAGAAAGGTTTATATTAAAAATGCCTACCTGAGAGGCAGACTTTTACTAACACTTATAGAAGCCTCTGGAATTAACTTTTTCCATTTAGAACTTGAAAACTCAATGGATTTTAGCACAGAAATGCCTTCTTCTAAAGAAGACTTCATCCAAGAAGCTCTTTCATATCTTTGTTGGGACACACAGCCAGCTTCCTTATACCCTAGAAGAGGGAGGAAAAGAGAAGAATGAGAGAGGTGTCACAGAAGAATAAACCTGGCTGCCGGACTTCATGAAGACTGACCTCGGAATGTGAGCCTGCTGTCAGCATTATCGGGGCGCAGTGACAAACGGAACTCAGCTCGGCTGGTGAACATACGGTATGGTTCATTGGTGCCCAGTGTGGTGAGGTCGTCAATCAAGACTCCTATGTAGCCTTCTGTTCGGCTAATGATAAAAGGAGGCTGGCGTCTGACCCGAAGACTTGCATTGATTCCAGCTATCACACCCTACAAGAAGACTGAAATGTTTAGAGCACTATTGTGAAGTAAACAAAGGGCTTTCTTATTCAGAACACTACCTGGAAAAAACAGCATGGGGCACCAAGAGAGCAGGCACTGCCCAGAAGGGATAGCATAGAGACAGAAAATGTGATCCTTATTCAGAAACAGAATATGAGTAATGTACCACTTTGTTTTCAACAATATCTGATATTCCCAATAAGCCTAGGTGGGCTAATCTTTTTAAAAAATCCACCTGTAAGACTTTTCTAGCCTTTCCCCACTTAGATGTAACAATAACACAACTTCCCACTTAAAAGGAATAATAATATAATTTTCAATAAAGTTATGTTAAAAGGACTACATTTTCTTTTTTTTTTAATTTCAGGGGCAGTACAATAAATCTATATTTTTTTAGATCCACGAGTTCAGAAAAGAGTAATAAGGCCACAAGTGTTTTTTAAATCCTATTGCATACAGTAGCCATTTCCATATGATCTTGAAAGAGAAGTAAGTCTTCTGTTCCAGTTGAGTTGTACCTAAGATCTATCAGTTACTATAACAGACACTAAGAGGTACAGCAGTTCAATAGTCCCTTTCTGTTTCTAACATTCGAACAACCTCTTACTTGAGCTGCAGCTTCCTCGTAACCAGTAGTGCCATTTATCTGTCCAGCAAAGAAGAGCCGTTGCACCAAATGTGTCTCAAGAGAAGGAGTGATCTGACGGGGGTCTAAGTAATCATATTGAACACCATAGCCTGAGCAAAGAATAAATGATGCAGAATAAATAAAAACAGAGCTGGTTTGCTTCAAGGCAGAGAAGCAAAGATTATCATTAAATGTTCTTCAAAAATGAACACTATTTTAAATGCACAGATGTTGCGCTTTGTCTTCGGAAGCTCTAACCGTGAGGGTAACTGAGGCCTCCTGTCTGCTGAACTGACGCTGAGCTCACAGTGAAAGGCAGCTGTGATTCCCTTTACCTGGCTGCACCATTTTAGCTTTCTCCAAGCCTCTGATGCATGTGATCATTTTCTCTTGTAGTTCAGCTGGTAGCGTCACAGATAACCCTTGTGGGTAGATGAGGCCAGAATCCAATCCTTCAGGTTCCAACCAAACCTGATGCAGACGGTTTGGAAAACGCAAAACCTTTGATTCAATGGAGGGACAGTATCTAGAACAGGACATTGAAATAAAAAAAATTAATGAAAGAAAAGAGCATTGACATCACCCCTTAAAATAACTAAGCACTGATATTTTGCCCTTACCGGGGTCCTCTTGTAGTTTCCTTAACGTGACTATTAAGGTGAAGGTTCTCAAGGACAATCTCATCCACTCTAGGGTTGGTGTGAGTCAAGTAACACGGCAGCTGATCTTCTGGCTGAGACACAGGACTAGTCACAGAACTGTTTTGCTTCTCTGTTAGTTTGCCTCTTAGTCAAATAAACTGCACACATGATATGCACTTACTTTCATAGACATTAAATCTATGCATAATGCCAAGGACTACTTATGAAGTATTGTCAAAACAACCCAAAATATGAATCTAAATTTAAGCCTCTAGATCCACCAGTTTACAGGAAATATAGAGGATGGAGGAACATGTTTAAGGCACCAGACGGATGAAATCAGACCAATCTAGAATGTAGGAAATTCTAGGGAACAAATGACTCAGTTTTCTTCCACATATAAACGTCAAAAACAGGGAAAAAAAAAAAACTGTTATAAGACACATCATCCAATGCAATGTGTAGACCTTATTTTGGTTCCTGGTTCAAATAAAACAATTATAAAAAAACATTTTAAATAAACTGTAAACATTTTAAATAAACATTTTAAAACAACTGCAAAAAACAACTAGGGAAAACTAAACACTGAGTATCAGAGAATGTTAAGAAAATATGTTTTGCTGGGTGATAATGGTATTGTGGTTGATTTTTTACAAAGTTCTTATCTGTTAAAGACATATACCAAAGTATTTATAAGTGAAATGATGTGATGTCTGGGATTGTTGCTCTAAAACTCAGCAAGAAGAAAATGTTGAGGAAAGATGAAACAAGAATGCCAAAAAATGTTATTTCTTGAACCTGGGTGATGGACACATTTATTAGACCATTTTTTCTACTTTCTGTAATTTGAAAGTTTATTTTTAAAAAGTCTAAAAATATACACACTAAGAAAGTATCATCACAATTTACATTTTACCAAAGCAAAAATATAAAAGTGACTTGCTCAAAATAACAGACTATTTAGAGCCACTCATTAGGATAACACTCAGCAGAAAACTAGGACCATCAATTATTAGTCCTCAATTCTAAACACACAATATACATTTTTTTAATTCAAAAGATAGGCACAAGTAGCCTGTACTATTCAAAAGTATCAGTATCATGAAAGACTGAGGAACTGTTCCAGATTAAAGAGAAATGACAATTAAATGCAGCATATCATCCTAGATAGGAAAAAAACCAAGTTGCTATTAAGAACCATATCAGGGGGCCAGCCCGGTGGCGCAGCAGTTAAGCGCGCACGTTCCACTTCGGTGGCCCAGGGTTTGCCAGCTCAGCTCCTGAGTGTGGACCTATGCACTGCTTGTCAGGCCATGCTGTGGCAGGCGTCCCACATATAAAGCAGAGAAAGATGGGCACGGATGTTAGCTCAGGGCCAGTCTTCTTCAGTAAAAAGAGGAGGATTGGCAGCAGATGTTAGCTCAGGGCTAATCTTCCTCAAAAAAAAAAAAAAGAACCATATGGGGACAATCAGCAAAATCTGACCATAGACTCTATATTAGGTAACAGCACTGTATCAGTGTTAAATTCCCTGAATTTCATCACTGTGTTGAGGTTATATAGGAGGATGTCTTTGTGCTTAGTTGAGAGACACACTGAATATTTAGAGGTAAAGGGTCATGATCTCTGCAACTTACTCTCAAATGATTCAGGAAAAAAATAAGAAATGTATTACTGTTTTAAACAAACACTAAACATACACATCTATATATGTCTCTATATAGAGAGAGAAATATGGGAAGATATTAACAATGGGTGAATTTCAATGGTTTATAAGAGTTTGTTTTAATAGTCTTGCAACTCTTCTGTAGGTCTGAAATTGTTTCAAAAAGTTCAAATAGGCAGTTATCAAAGTAATGAAATTTAAGAACTTATGGGGAAACACCAAATTAGCCAAATTAGCTAATCCTTTAAAGATCACTTTTTTTGGACCCTAAGCAATAGTGATGTAAAGAGAATTGCTACCAAAAAAAAGAGAAAGAAATGGTTAGGCTATATGTTGCTGTGAACAACCAATATCAGCTGTAAAGCCAGATTATCATAAATTATCTTACCTTAATCCACACTGTCTCATGGATAAAGCTGAACGGTGTGGGTGGATTATCTGGTGTCTGCTTGTTTAGAATGCTGAAATTAATGGACTCTTTGGCAATTCGGGGTGGAGTCCCGGTCTTCAGTCTTCCCACCACAAACCCCAACCTCTCCAGAGTCTGAGCCAACCCTATGGAAGGCTGATCCCCTAGGCGTCCTGCCGGGTGCATCTCCAATCCAATGACCATCATGCCTCTCAGAAAGGTCCCAGTAGTCAGAATCACACTCTCCGCAAACACTGTGCTTCCATCCACTAAACGATTTAGGAAAGAGAGTAAAATCGTCTTCTAATTGTTACCATAGATCAAAGTGGAATGTGACTATTTTACATTAGAACTACAGAAAAACTTTGTCTTTAGAAACTTAAGAATTTTAAATGAATAAGAAGGCCATATGTTATCAATTGCAAGAATTCAAGAAAGCTGGGAGGGAGAACATAATATGTTAGCACCAATTCACATGTTCCTAAAGTCATATCAGCATGGAAAAGTTAATGTCAGTTAATTTTTTTAATTAATTAATTTTAGACTTCTTGCTAAATACAAAAGACTACCTCACATGATTTCTTCTCCCTCTTGAAACTCCAAGAAAATAAAATAAAGGAACAAAAGACATATAAAATCACGGAGACAAGTAACAGAAAAGAACCTGTCAAAAGATGAGAAATTTCAAAATATTTTTGGAAGACAGAAAGTGGTTGGAAGATTGATAACTCTGATCTAGCAGAGGGGAGGTGGTGGTAACTCAAGAATCAGAAGAGAAGGGGCTGGCCCGGTGGCTCAGTGGTTAAGTTCGCATGTTCTGCTTCTCAGTGACCTGGGGTTTGCCAGTTCGGATCCCGGGTGCAGACATGGCAGGGCTTAGCAAAAGCCATGCTGTGGTAGGCGTCCCATGGATAAAGTAGAGGAAGATGGGCATGGATGTTAGCTCAGGGTCAGTCTTCCTCAGCAAAAAGAGGAGGATTGGCAGTAATTAGCTCAGGGCTATTTGTCCTCAAAAAAAAAAAAATCATATCTTTGGGCCTATAAGATATAGACAGGTTCAAAAATCAGCATTTAAAGATATTAAATTAAGTAACAGAAGCATAAGTAATTTAAAGGTATAAAAGCCTACATTAATAACAATAACATAATCATTAAATCTGGAGAGAAAAGGAAATGAAAATAAAACTAATTTACTTATTGTTTGTAGAGGGAAGTCAATAAACACAGAAGAAACAGAAGATAAAGCATATTATATAAATCATAGTTATTATAACGTAATCACCAGAACAAAAACACAAACTTTAAAAAAAGAAACATAGCTCCAAAAGCAAAGCAAACACAGATTAAGTGGGGGGGAAAGTACAGGACAGTGCACATAACATACTACTACTATGTGACAAAAATTTAAAATATATATATGATATGTACCCCTGAAGACACATATATATGCATAGGTAGAGAGACTACACAAGAAACTAGAAATGCTCTTGCAAAAGAAAACTGGTTGGCTGGGGGACAAGAAGAGAGAGAAACCACGTTTTCACTCTGTATTCTTTTGTCTCCTTTAAACTGTTTACCATGTGTATGTACTCCCCATTCAAAAAAACTAACAAATCTATAACAAAAATTAACTTTAAAACAGGGAAATTAGGTCAAGATCTGTATTTTAAATAGTGACATTCTTTAGCACAGCTCCTCTTGCCATTTTGTTCCCAGAATGCTCGCAGGCAGCCATATTAGTCCCCTAGCCAGAAAGCTGATTCTTCTCCTGAGAACTAACAGACATCGCCATTTGGGAGTTCCCCAACAAAAAGCCAGCTCAATCTCTAATCACCAGACCACAGAGTCAGCCAAGCAATAATACTAACTGCACACACAAATCTTCCAATCAGTGTTTTAGGGCCTCATTTTAAAATCTGAACTGACAACCAAAGTTCCCCAGACACTTGAAGAAAGCCCTCTACATGAAAGGGAGCAGCCCAAAGAAGCAACAGAATAAAGAAATCTGGAGAAAACAATACACAGATCAGAAAGAAACTTCAAAATTGATAATTACAATCCTTATACAGATTAGAGAAAACATCAAATTCAGAAACCAAGAACAAGATGCTAAGAAAAATAAACAATCAGAAAAAAAGGACACTGTTTATAAAGGAAAACATAAATTTTAAAAATTCATTATAAGGATTTGGACAATAAAGTTAAGGAAATCTCCTAAGAAAGCATGGCAACACGACAAACAATAAAAATAGAAGAAACCTAGATGACCAATCCAAGAAGGGACAGAAGTGAGAGAAAGAGAGCATGCAGAAATAATAGAAGAAACCACTCCAGAAACCAAGGACAAAGATTTCTAGATTGAAAGCGAACACCTGGTACCCTACCACGATGTATGAACAAAGACCACATCGAGGGACATCATTTTAAAATTTTAGAACACCAGAGACAAATACAAGATCCTAGAAGATTTCAGAAAGAAAAAATATCTCATATACAAAAAAATTTAAATCAGTATGCACTGAGCTTCTTAACAGCAAAACTGGAAACTAAAAGATAGTGGAGTAAGACTGTCAAAATTCTCAGGAAAAAAGGATTTAAACTAGAATCCTATTCTTCACCAAATTAAGAGTGAAGTCTAATGGGAGAAGAATACATTTTTAGATATGTAGGGACTCGGAAAATCTACCTGTCATGAATCTTAGGAAGCTACTGGAAGATGTGCTCCAACAAGATGAGGTGATAAGAAAGAAACAGTCTGAAGTCCAGGGAGACAAGGGGGGACGTAACACAGCCACGTGGTGAAAGGAAATCTCAAAATGACACCTGTGTAGACGGCCTGGAGAGCAACTGTCCCGACTACAGCACAGGCGTCTGAGGGGCGTGAAAGGTGATGTCTGTGAGACGGAAGCACCAAAGGAAAAACCAGAATTGATAGATTATTTGAGTATTGAGAAAACAATCGTTTTTTCTGATGAAAAAGTTGAACCGGTAAAATAAGCAAATAAAAAAATAATGATTAACCCAAGACAAAGTAAAGAGGTATATGAAAGGAAACAAACATAACATTCTGCTTGGATCTGCAGTGAACAATACTTAAATAATCATAATAATGTAAATACTATCAACCGAAATTTACAGTATAATTTTATTGGAAGGACAGAGGGCAAGAAAGTAGGAAATTAAAAAAGAGCTACCATAACAAAAAGTTAATAGATAATGTCCAAGACTGATAATTTAGGGAGTAAAAGCATAAGCATACTGTTAAAAATAGGGAGCTATATATCCAAAGTGACAACTAAGAAAGTTGAAGTGGTTAAGTCTAGAGAGAGAGAATTGTTTTTCCATACAAACTTTTAAATTCTATTTGATTTTTTAAAAAAATTACATGCATATGTTATTTTGATTAAAAAATTAATACATAAATAAAAATATAATAATCTTATAAAATATACATTTTAAAAATTTAAAGTCATAACTAGGAAAAATACAAATTACAACAGAAAGACCAGGAGAAAAAGACACAACTGTGTAGGCCATAAAATCCTACACTAAGATGGTACAGATGAGCTCAGAATTTGACTGAGCTTCATGAAGATCAAAATGAAAAGAGAAATACGATTTTTTCATACAATTTTTCTTATCCATAAAGAGAAAACACAACAATTTCCTCGAATAAGCAAAATATCGCCATACTTTGCTCTAAAATAAATTTCTCACATGGAGTTTGACACATTATTATCATCTATAACCAGTACACACCCAAAACAACACCACGGACACGGCATTTCCCAGTGTGCTCAGGCTCTGGCTCTGTAAGAATAAGATCTTCTACAGCTCCCTCCTGAACAGTAAGCAGTGGCGTGTTTAGGATTTCTTTCTGTCAAAAAAGAACCCAAGTTGAAACATAACAGTTAAACAACCACTATAATCTCTCCTGTTTCATGCCCTATTCTTACCTGCATGTTCTGCTTATAGAGTTTCCTATCAATTTGAGCTCTCAGACCCCAAACAGCTGGTCCCTTACGCCGGTTTAATACTTTGTAATGTACACCAGACTGGTCACAGATTCGACAACACAGGCCATCCAAGGCATCTACTTCCCTCATTAAATGGCCCTTTCCGATGCCGCCAAAGGAAGGATTACAGGACATCTGACCTATAAGAAAAGACATAAACGAAATAAATATATGAGTACCTTGCACATTGTGAGTGTTTAATAGGGACGTGTCTGTACAAGTGACTAGAATCATCTCATATGATAAAAAATAAAAAACTTGAAACACACACTGAAAGGAAAACTCCGAAGTCCCAGTGGGATGCAAGAGTTGCTGAAGGCATCCTGAAGAGAAACCACTGTGTGCAGTTTCTTTTGATCATCTTTTCCTTGATGCATATTTTACTCTTTCATTAGGTTGCCTTTTCCTTCAAAGTGTGGTTTTGAAATCCTTACCTCATAAAACCTTCCTGAATCAAACATACTTTCTGTTTGTCTGTTTTGGGGGAAGACTGGCCCCGAGCCCGTGCCCATCTTCCTCTACTTTCTATGTGGGACGCCTACCACAGCATGGCTTGCCAAGTGGTGCCATGTCCACACCTGGGATCTGAACCAGCGAACCCTGGGCCACCAAGAAGCAGAACGTGAGCACTTAACGGCTGCACCACCCGGCCGGCCCTCAAACATACTTTTAAGAAGTCCCTTTGCACTGATTCACTGCTATAATCAATTACGTCTTCTATAAATGCCATCTGCTGTTTTCTTTTTGCTCATTTTGCAGAAACAATTAAATTATAAACTTCCTGAAAGTAGGAACCCAGATTTAATACCGTGTCTTTAAATTCCCCTAATCTTCTTTGAAGATCTAAACTAATGTGGTTACCTCAAAGGTTTTTATGGGAGGTGGAGTGGGAAAGCTGTGTTAACATCTTCAGGTCTACTGCAGCCACCATCGAGCCCTCCACAAGTTTTTATGGTCCCCAGAGGCTGAAGAGTGCTGTGATTAGGAGCATGGCTTAGGAGTGAGTGAAAGAGATCTGGCTTAATTCCTAGATCTACCACTGACAGACTCTGTGATTTCCACAAGTCATCTAATTTTCTGTACCTCAGTTGCTGCACTGTAAAAACAGGGATGATAGCTGTAGTAGATTACTTCCCTCCTTCTTCCTTTCATACAGAATCACAATTTTATTTAGGTAAACACTCTCCCCTGTGAAACTGTGTTTGGGGAGTGTGATCTAAACTGAGTTGAGGGATAAATCTTTATCGACCTAAAGTAGTCACGGTGTTCCTGTTCTTACTTGCCTGTGTCTGGTTTAAGGCGGGGAAATAAGTCATGAGGAAAGATTTTTTTTTTTCTTTTTCTCTTTAAAGAGATACAAGGAGAAAAAACTTCTGCTGAAAGTTGTCACACCTGGATGTGACACCTGGAACTACAACAGCCATTTTGCAATCATCAGGACAGCTAGCTTGAAGATGATCCAAGAGCGTCATAATGGAGATATGGAAGGAATCTGAATCCTTGGATGTTGTGGGCTGCTGAATTAACCAACTTTAGAGCTTATCTACTTGCAGACTTCTTGATAGGTAATAAATTCTCCTTTTTGTTTAAACTCATTGAATAAGGATTTGTTATTTGTAAAATGAGGTAGGGTACATAAAGCTATTAGCACAGTGACTGGCACAAAGTAAGCCTAAGTAACATTTACTAATAATTATTTTAACTTATTTCCCAGGTCAGTGTAAAATACTCTTTGCTTCTGATCTTCACTTTTTAAAAATCACATAATTTCTTTGAAGTTTTTTTTTACATTTTTAATCATAAATAATTTATCACCAACATTTTAACAATTCTTCTAATTATTTTCTCAAAGTTGTAAAATATTACTATTTACATAAGTGTCCTTAAATGGATATCTTAGAAAAGTGCTCCAGGGCCGGCCCTGTGGCCGAGTAGCTAAGTTCGAGCGCTCCACTTTAGCGGCCCAGGGTTTCACCAGTTCGGATCCCAGGCATGGACATGGCACCGCTCATCAAGCCACGCTGAGGCAGCGTCCCACAGAGCAGAACTAGAAGGACCTACAACTAGAATATACAACTACGTACTTGGGGGGCTTTGGGGTGAAGAAGGGGAAAAAAAAAGAGAAAGAAGATTGGCAACAGATGTTAGCTCAGGTGCCAATCTTTAAAAAAAAAAAAAGAGAAGTGTTCCAGACACTTTGTATAAAATCCATAAGCATAGTGGATATTTATCCTATCGAGTTTACATGAAAGCAAGCAATTTGCACTCCTGAGTTTCTAATTCAACATATTATTTCACATAAAAATGTTAAGCTATTTTATTAAAGAAACAAAAAATAAGAAATAGAACATTGTAATGAATTCCCAATTATCGAAGCAGGTCCAATCTTATGTCTTTTATACCTCTTCTCACTTCCCTCTTTCCCAGACATCATATCAACTGTAAATATTTCAGCCAAGGACATTTTGTTTAGGAAAAACACACACACAATAACTTAATCATACCTGAAACATTTGAATTATTTGTTAATGAATAAGTAACCAAAATATAAACTAAAATGTGAAATGACATCAGCAACTAGGATTTTTTCCTCTTACTCTGTACTACTCTTAAATACTCCTCTTCCCATCTTTGGAAAGGACACATTTCAGATACTTTTAGATCAGAGGTCATAACCCAGTTGTTTCCCTGCAATGTTTTGCTTGGTACACATAAAGGCTTTCGTTAAAATAAACAAACAAAAAACCTGAATGAGAATGTATTTTCCAGCTCACTACTCATTGTTACTCCATGTTGTTTGACATCCACCTAGCTGCACATGTTTAAATTATGTCTGGCTCCTAGAGCATCTAAAGTGATGTTTTAGATATTGCTACTCATCAAAATAGCTTTAACTCTCATTACATATGAGTTAATTAAAAAAAATTTTTTTTTAAATCTTGAATCCAATTTCTGACCTTTTTCTCAAACTTTCATCCCCAGAAACGAGTGTCCCCATACATATGAGAAAAAAAAAAACACCCCAAACCCTAAGAATAAATTACTGAAATTCCACTACTTCCTTATATCTCTAAAGCAAACAACTTCTGGGCTCTTTTCTGAATTGGTGTATATTATATACCTATTTAGAAAATACACATTTGTGGAAGTCAAGTGCCAAGAAATCTTCATCTTTTTAAATTGCTAAAAACTTTTTCTCAACTATATTTATCAATGTTGAGCCCCTTTTCTCACAGGCATAAAAGGTGAACACAGCACTCTCTTTTGCTTCGCCCTCAAAATCTTTCTCAACATAGAACTTCGGGACCCAACATTCATTCCCAGTCATTTGGAGTTGGAATAACGAAGTCTATTGGTCCTCTGCGCTCTTAAGTAGAGCCTACTAACATCCCAAGTGTGGTACTAGTACTTGGGGTGGGCAACAGCAGTAAAAACGTACACTCCATTTCTCACTCTACTAAAGAACTGAAGTCGGCTATGTGAAAGGCTTATGATAAAACAATAGTTAACATCTGACCACTTAATATGGGCAAGCGCTGTTCCAGATGATTTGCATGTATTTTCTGACTTAAACTTTACAGCAACCATATGAGGTCGGTACTATTATTTCTATTTCATAGAGAAAGAAAATGAGGATAAACTGTCCTCTGTCCAAGGTCACACAGCTAGTACACAGTGGAGGTTAGACTAAAGTTCAGAACATCGAACAATCTTTTCAAGAGGGAACTTTCTCCATGAAATGCCTAAGTGATATGACACAGAATAAACAGGATCAGAAAGCTTTTCTCTCTGTCATGAAAGGCAAACGACAGCTTGCCAAAAGGCATTCTTTTCCAGGTTAGTAAAAAAAAAAAAAAAAGACTTTCTGCCTCCGATTTCAGTACTAGAGGATATGACTGAACCACAAGAGGACAATTCTTGCATTCTGTATTCTCACATTCATTCAACCTTCTAAGCCAAAGCAATCTTTCTTTGCTGAAACCAAGTAGAAATACTTGATGCTTCACCATATCAAATTACCTTAGGAACTTTGATTGTAAGATAGAATTGTCATTGAGTAAGCTTATCTATAAAAGTTATTAAAATATCACTGAAAATTCTTAAAAAGAAAACTTATATATTCCTTTGTTGGTAGAAGAATATGAATAATAGGTTTTGATGGGAAAAACCTTTATTTCTGACAGAAGTACATTACTTATACTCTTTAATGATCTTAGTTCAAAAATAGTTTTCTGTTCATTATATTTTTTTTATTGAAAGGTAGTACCTGGTCTTTATTTTTTTAAAAATGTAAACGACACTGAAATGTATAAGAAGCAAAGTGTAATCTCTTGGGTAATCATATAGTCGCCCCAAAGAACTGCTGTTTACACTGTATATTTCTCCACAGTTGCAAGCTGAATGGTAATTTTTAAAAAGTATTTCAGTACACAAGCAGTGACTTAGTCACAATTTTTACAGAACAGTTAATATTTCAATAACTTCACTCTTAAGCAAAATGCAGGAGGAAAAACATATGCACGCATAATTTACAAGATAACGTCACTAGCATCTATCATGATGCTACAAAACGGTCTTGCTTTAAATTATGGCATTATTAGAATTATTATAGAATGCAACAAAAAGTAGCATCATTCTTCAAAAGAGCTTCACAAAATCTGATAAAAACACAATGGTCGTTTAATAAACGATTACCGGGCGCCCCATGCCCGGGGACGCGCGCCCGGCGAGAGCCCCAGGGCCTGCGATGCCGCTCGGCCCGGGCGCGGGCAGGGGCGGCGGCGGCGGGGACGCGGCGGCTCGCGCTCCTCACCGATGGCGTCCGCGCGGTGCGTGAGCAGCAGGGTCCGGGAGCCGCACCGGGCGGCAGCGGCGGCTGCCTCGGCCCCGGCATGTCCTCCGCCGACGACGACCACGTCGAAGCGCGGCGTCCCGGGCGCGGCGTTCCCCCCGCTGAGCCGGGCAGACGGAGGGTGCTGTTTGGTGAGGGAAGCCGCGACCCAGCGACCACAGCCTCGGAAGGAGAACATAGCTGGAGAATGGCAGCGTCTGCCTCTGCAGCTGACAGGACGGAGGCCCAATCCTCTGGGCTCGAGAGAGCGTCTTCAGGGCGCCGCCATCTTGCTCTGACGTCACGGCGTAGCACGTCTACGCCCAGCGTCGCCGCTATCGGCGGTTTGGCGCGACTTTTCGGGCAGAGGGCGGTGGCCCGCTGGCAGGGCTCTTTCTGCGGCTCCACCTCGGTCATCTTTTGTCTTCTGGCGAGTTGCAGCCCTGATCGCCAGTTGGCCACCTGCAGGCGATGATTTTCATCACTATGGCTTAGCAGACTGAATTTTCTGGTACACGATCTCCTTGACTTCTGCTTGTTTATGAAGACTGGAGTCTGGATAGGAATAGATCCGAAAGGAGTTCAAATACTTATATTTGTGGGTGACAGATTCATGATGGCTCACCAGAGGAATCGGGCGGTTGAAGTTAGATGTGTCGACGAAAATAATCCATAACCAATGTATAAATGAAAATTTGGGTGAGTTTATTCCGAGCTTAAATTTTAGGATTATAACCCGGGAGAGTCTTTGCACAAAGGAACAGAGCACTCCAAAGAAGTGGGGGTACATAGGGCGGTTATATACCCTCAAAGAGGGTGTTTCACATATGATTGAAATGTCCCTC